>NC_083592.1:37415713-37715713 GCF_027579695.1 Neoarius graeffei
GTGTGTGTGTGTGTGTTGTGGGTCAGTGTGTGCTGTTTGTGTGTGTGTGTATTGTGTGTCAGTGTGTGTGTGTGTGTGTGTATTGTGTGTCAGTGTGTGCTGTGTGTGTGTGTGCTGTGTGTCAGTGTGTGTGTGTGGTTTGGTCCTGTTCAGGTCGGATAGTGATTACGCTTCCAGCCTAAAAATAACAACAGGTTGCATGTACAGTCTACAATTCAGATGAACACCGCACAAGGAAATGGAGAAAATAATAAATGGTGACCAAAGGTGCTTTTTGTTTTTAATTTTGTTGCAGTTATATCTGACAGGTAGGATAATCTTTCCAATTTTGTCATGAAAATCATCCAGTGTTTCTTTTTTTCCAGGTAAATCGACAGAAACAGGTTGTAGGTATCGCTATAGCTACTCACCGATGTGTGTTGAAGCCGTGGTGCTCGGAGCGCGCACTGCTTTGTGTCCTGTGCCGAGGAGGAGAAGAGAAGAGGAGGAGGAGGAGGATGGCGGGGTTTCACTAACCTACAGTGCAGGCAGTCTGCCGTGTAGCCGGGCTTTAATCAGACGAGATGAGGTGAGATGAGATGAAATGAGATGGGATGTGGTAGTCAGATGTTAGCGGCTCAGCTCAGCTCAGCTCTGGAATGCGCTGTGTGATGTTGCAGCAGCGGCTGGAGACGCAGTAACTCCCCCACCAACTCCCCCACTGAGTGCCGCCTTCAGCACGCCTCCACTTAACTCTGTATGAGCCGGAGCGCGCGCGCACACACACACACCTCATTAAGCAGAGTGAGGTAATGACTGAAAGCACACACTAATGGACTATATAGTATAAAAACAGACAGGCAGGCAGACAGACAGGAAGACAGACAGACAGGAAGAGAGACAGGCAGGCAAACATATAAGCAGAGAGACAGATAGGTAGGGAAACATAAGCAGACAGACAGGCAGAGAGACACTCAGGGAAACATATAAGCAGACAGACAGACAGGAAGAGAGACAGGCAGGCAGGCAAACATATAAGCAGAGAGACAGACAGGCAGGCAAACATATAAGCAGTGAGACAGGCAGGCAGACAGACAGGCAGGCAAACATATAAGCAGTGAGGCAAAGAGGCAGGCAGACAGACAGGCAGGCAGGCAAACATATAAGCAGAGAGGCAGGCAGACAGACAGGAAGCGAGACAGACAGGCAGGCAAACATATAAGCAGTGAGACAGAGAGGCAGACAGACAGACAGGCAGGCAAACATACAGGCAGAGAGACAGACAGGCAGACAGACAGGCAGGCAAACATACAGACAGAGAGGCAGACAGGTGGGTGGGCAGAGAAGTAGACAGACAGACAGGAAGAGAGACAGGTAGGCAGGCAGGCAAACATATAAGCAGAGAGACAGACGGGCAGGCAAACATATAAGCAGTGAGACCTGACAGGCAGGCAGGCAGGCAAACATATAAGCAGTGAGGCAGAGAGGCAGGCAGGCAGGCAGGCAGGCAAACATTATAAGCAGTGAGGCAAAGAGGCAGGCAGACAGACAGGCAGGCAGGCAAACATATAAGCAGAGAGGCAGGCAGACAGACAGGAAGCGAGACAGACAGGCAGGCAAACATATAAGCAGTGAGACAGAGAGGCAGACAGACAGACAGACAGACAGACAGACAGGCAGGCAAACATACAGGCAGAGAGACAGAGAGGCAGACAGACAGGCAAACATACAGGCAGAGAGGCAGACAGGTGGGTGGGCAGAGAAGTAGACAGACAGACAGGAAGAGAGACAGGTAGGCAGGCAGGCAAACATATAAGCAGAGAGACAGACGGGCAGGCAAACATATAAGCAGTGAGACCTGACAGGCAGGCAGGCAAACATATAAGCAGAGAGGCAGGCAGACAGACAGGAAGAGAGACAGACAGGCAGGCAAACATACAGGCAGAGAGACAGGCAGGCAAACATACAGACAGAGAGGCAGACAGGTGGGTGGGCAGAGAAGTAGACAGACAGACAGGAAGAGAGACAGACAGGCAGGCAGACAGACTTAGAAAATGATCTAAAAAGCATAGCTATGACATTCTGCATTAAATGTAGCATATAGGCTACACATCTACGGTAGTTATAATCTTTAGTATAATAGTAAGACAGCCTGATATTATTTGTAGAAAGAAAGTGCAAACTATAGCTATGACATTCTTGTGCATACATTTTAGAATAAAATAAAATAATAAGCATTTAAAGTATCTAGTTATATTGATTATCACAACAATATGAACAGTATGTTGTTACAGGGGACATTTGCTTGGTACTGTTTTGTCATGTTATTTAGTGGAAGTGGTTCGCTATTTGTTTTTTGTGTGTTTTTTTTTTTTGTGAGTTACAGTGTTGGAAATCACCGCCCACTATTATCACGCTTATATTTATCCTCTTTGGACACAAGGAAAAAAATGCAATGATACTTCATGTGTATAATTGTACACATTATGTCCAAAGGGGATATGATGAAGTTTTTCACTGCTTTGAATGTCACTTGAATCTAATTCGTTTTAATCCAAACCTCAATAAATCAAATGTAAGTCAGCCTACAAACACCATCAGTTAGGTGGCGTGTTCTGTCAATGGGAAGGTCAGGAATAAAACGCTCTATAGCTCCAGTAAATAGTGAGAATATTATTGCATACATTTAAATAATGTGCTTAATATTTTGTGGAGATGGATCATCTTTATAAAATAATATATTCTATATATATCAGCTAGAAATTAATTTCTTTCTTTCTTTCTACATATAATTCGCTTACTTTCTTCAGGGAAATGTGTTGACAGCCACATTATTGTGTCACAAGAATTCAAAAGAAAGGGAAAAAGGAAATGCATGTCACACTAACCCGGGAATAACTTGAATGACACACTGCCTTCCTTCCTGTTCATGCGTCTCTACATTTTGTTGACACTGAAAACAACGTCTGTCTGACCCGGGAGGGTGGAAGATTTCCAGTAAATGCACAAAGAAATGTAAAGAATAATTAAAAAAAAACAAGTGCAAAAACTAATATAAAATAAAGGAGTCTGTTGTGAAGGCATCCTTGATCTTCTTTGCTTTACAGTACAACATCAGACATATAGTTCTTCATCTATATTTCTTTTAGGAGTCTCATATTCATGTTCACCTTTTCCAAAAATTAAATTCAGTCTGCTAAACACAAGGCTGATCAAATTCCATAAAACTATTTTCTACCTGGGATATCAAGCAGTTCCAAGCCTTTTCTCTCTCTTCCCTCATTCCAAGATAAGATAAGGAATATCGCTATCTACTCTCCTGAGATTAAAAAAAAAAAAAAAACGTTATCATAATTACTCTAGGATAGTGTAAACCTTTTTAACCCTTTCTGGGTGTTGGATCACCAGCACACAGCTTGGAGAACATAAACTGAACTTGTTGTGAATGTTTTTTTCTCGACACACTATTCCTGTAGTAAATGTTTCACCAGTCTTTTTTTTTTTTTGCAAAAACAATCCACCTATTACAGGCTTGGGCTGTTGAACGTTGTTGCCATGGCAGAGTCGACTGCGTTCATCTCACACTTCAACTGTTCAAACAGCAGCTCTGAGTCATACACTGACCCCTGACAGTACTTTTGTCCAAGTATATTTCTCCAAAAAAAAACAGGCAGGAGAGGAAGAGCAGATGAAGAAACATCAGAGCAGTGGAAAATCCATGAAAGATTTGAGGCTCTGTATCTGTGAATGACGTTCATGGCTTCCCGGAAAGCTGCTCATTCTTCCGAGGCATCCAGAGGTTACGGGTCACATGATTTCACCTCATCTTTTGCCCTCGATCTCCACTCACAAGAACCTCTTTAACAGGAAGGGCTTCATTGATAAAGCCTACATTCATTGTGGGGTCGTAATCTGATGAATTTTTGAAATGTAGATGTTCAGTCTGTTCTTTGTGCTTGCAGTGGTCCAAGACTGATGCATCTTTGTGGCTGAATTGCATTAGACCAAATGTTTAGGGTTACAAATGAGGCAGCATATTAAAGGCATTTGCTTTACAGTGGGCTTCAGTGCTGTCCTGTCACACACACACACACACACACACACACACACACACACACACACACACACACACACAGATCTACGACTGTATTAGTAGTGTAAAAGTTGTTACTTTTCTTCTCTCTGGAGGTTTATTGGAACTAGTGTGGTGATTTTATGCATATGTAACCACGTAACCACCCACACACACACACACACACACACACACACACACCCCTTGATGTAATCACACACAGTAATTTGTTTTATGATGAATGTATTTTGATTCAGCGCCAATCATGTTGATTTTCAGCAAAGAGTAAATGAAGTTGATTTACCTAAAAATTAATTACAAATCGATTGGTTAAAGCATTAGATTATTATAGAACTTTGAACCATGTGTTAAATCAGAATAAAGTCTTGTTTGAATTGTTTATTCTTTTAGTTAAACCAAGCAGAAGATCCAGCCATCCATTATCTGTAGCCGCTTATCCTGCGCAGGGTCGCAGGCAAGCTGGAGTCTATCCCAGCTGACTACGGGTGAAAGGCGGGGTACACCCTGGACAAGTCGCCAGATCATCACAGGGCTGACACAGAGACAAACAACCATTCACACTCACATTCACACCTACGGTCAATTTAGGGCCACCAATTAACCTAACCTGCATGTCTTTGGACTGTCGAGGAAACCGGAGCGCCCGGAGGAAACCCATGCAGACACGGGGAGAACATGCAAACTCCGCATAGAAAGGCCCCCGTCGGCCACGGGGCTCGAACCCGGACCTTCTTGCTGTGAGGCGACAGTGCTAACCACTACACCACCATATGTGTGAACCAATCAGAATTCATTATACTGATCAACCTTTATATCAGAACACTATAAAAAATGGATGCTTTTACACTCTGGAGTCAAATCACTCTGCAGACTGACTCGGCTTTTGTTAATTGATTTAATAAAAGTTTAAATTTTTCTGCAAACTCTTTGACTTATTTTTGCTTGGGAGAGTTTCCATGACACTAGCAGGCCCAGCTAATTGTGTGCAAATATTTTGGATTTTTGTGTCAACTTTTGCTGTAGTGTCTTATAGAACTCCAGCAAAATGGACTGGTACAGGATATGTTTTAAGATCCACCACGACCCTGACCAATATACGGTAAAGCGGTTCCTGAATATGAACGAATGAATATGTTTCAAATATTAGTACTTGATCTAAATGTCAAAGAACAGCACTAAAACAAGCGTATAGTGATGATAAGCTGCTCCAGATGTTCTGCTGAGGACTCCACATTGAATTAAAAGGTCAGCAAACTGCGAAGTGCAACTGCTTGCATCATATCCGCTTCTCCACAATCCTGTCGCCACTCAAACTGACTAGAATCGCACAATTACGGTCTGAGGAACACACACACACACACACACACACACACACACACACACACACACACACAGTGGATGGGAGTTGTTCTCTCAGTGGAATCCTTTCCTGAAAATTTGCTTGCTGACTCGTCTCTTTGTAGGTCTGTGGCTCATTCCTGGTGGTGTTTTTCACATCCCTCAGACACAGATGTTCTCCCTCTCTAGTTTTGGAAAGAGCTAAGAAAACAGATATTTCCCATAACTCCTGAAACATTTTGTTCCTTTCTAATGGATTTTTTAAATCATTAGAAAAAAGTACTTTCATACCGAAATAATGGTTCTGTTAAGTGACATTGACAGTATATGAGACTGAATACCAAGACTGTTAATTAGTGTTAAATAGATTGTCATACTCTACACTACCGTTCAAAAGTTTGGGGTCACTTTGAAATGTCCTTATTTTTGAAAGAAAAGCACTGTTCTTTTCAATGAAGATCACTTTAAACTAATCAGAAATCCACTCTATACATTGCTAATGTGGTAAATGACTATTCTAGCTGCAAATGTCTGGTTTTTGGTGCAATATCTCCATAGGTGTATAGAGGCCCATTTCCAGCAACTCTCACTCCAGTGTTCTAATGGTACAATGTGTTTGCTCATTGCCTCAGAAGGCTAATGGATGATTAGAAAACCCTTGTACAATCATGTTAGCACAGCTGAAAACAGTTGAGCTCTTTAGAGAAGCTATAAAACTGACCTTCCTTTGAGCAGATTGAGTTTCTGGAGCATCACATTTGTGGGGTCGATTAAATGCTCAAAATGGCCAGAAAAATGTCTTGACTAGATTTTCTATTCATTTTACAACTTATGGTGGGAAATAAAAGTGTGACTTTTCATGGAAAACACAAAATTGTCTGGGTGACCCCAAACTTTTGAACGGTAGTGTATATTCAGATTTGTCATGTGTTTTTGAAATACTGCACAGGTTGTTCCACAGGCTATGCTTTTAAAAGGATTTAAACTGCACTGACTTCCAAAGTAATTTTATCCTGTGTTTGTCTGTCTGTCTCTCTGCAATTCAATATTGATGTTTACTCGAAGGTACCGTTTGTTATTTTGACTATGACACAAAAATTGTGGCAGTTCTGACTTCATCATGATGTTAATACTAAATTTTCCAGAGCACTGGTCAACAGAGACAAGGTCTAGCTTGCAATTCAAGTCACGATTTGCAGAGACACATCTGTCTGCAGTGGCAAACTGTGACTATTAAAGCTGGAATTTCAGCTCAGCCAAAACTTAGACACACCAAAAAAGCAACAGGGCAAAGGATTTTGCAAGGAATTAGTGGCAGGCTGCCAGGTCGCTCCATTGTGTGTAGTTGATGATGTTGATTTTAAAAGTAACTAAATTATCTCATCTCATTATCTGTAGCCGCTTTATCCTGTTCTACAGGGTCACAGGCAAGCTGGAGCCTATCCCAGCTGACTACGGGCGAAAGGCGGGGTACACCCTGGACAAGTCGCCAGGTCATCACAGGGCTGACACATACAGCAGACAACCATTCACACTCACATTCACACCTACGGTCAATTTAGAGTCACCAGTTAACCTAACCTGCATGTCTTTGGACTGTGGGGGAAACCGGAGCACCCGGAGGAAACCCACGCGGACACGGGGAGAACATGCAAACTCTGCACAGAAAGGCCCTCGCCGGCCACGGGGCTTGAACCCGGACCTTCTTGCTGTGAGGTGACAGCGCTAACTACTACACCACCGTGCCGCCCTAGTAACTAAATTATATATAGAAATAAATACTTAAGTATGAGTGAAAAATACTGTAGCAAGTGTGCGTGGAAGAAGAGTCTGGAGACAGAAATCTTAGTTTCTCGGTCATTAGCCTGTGCTACTTGCTCTTAATAGCACAGGCTTAACCGCTTTATTAGCATTTGCTAAAACTACCGATGAACGCTACACCGGCTGGAAGGTGACTTCACTGCCGCGCTGACTTCGCAGACTCGCAGGTAAGCTCACGTTGGTCTTCGAGAAGGCCTAGGGCGATACATTGTTGGTCCCTCCCATTATAAATCAAAATCTGATTGGTTAATTCATCTGTCATTTCCAACATAAACACACATTGCCATGGCCTTCTGTCCCAGAAATGAAGTCCTAACCAATGAGCGAGCCAGCTCTAAACTCTTCTCTGCCAAGAGACAACAAACAAACAAACAAACAAACAAAAAATCTCATTGGATAACTCGATTTTAATGTTTTCAGGACAGTAACGCTTTCATTTCTGAAGCAATTTTGATAGAAAATGAGGCCAGATTAGAATTAGAGGAGAATAATTATAATTAAATTATGAAAGAAATTAAAGAATGAAAGAAATTAAATATAATATTTGAAATGCTGATATGTTTGGGCCTTCTCTGAAAGGTTAGAAGACCTGATGGTTCCCCTCTGCCTGTCTGAACAATTGCTAGAAAAGCTTTGCCGTTCTTCCTGTCGCAAAGTTATTTCTTCTGGCTTTGCTAATCATACTGTGCTTTCTACACACACACACACACACACACACACACACACACACACAAATGATGGTTCAAATGAATTCCATGGTTTGTATCACACATTCTGTAATGTATTATAAAATCATGAACTGACCCAGTTTTCAATAGAGTTCGAATCCAAAGACCAAAGGTATTTTGACACTCAGCTTGTTTCAGACGCTTGATGCCCCCCCCATCCCCCCATCTGGGCCACATGTGAAGTTTTCAATTGAACTCAGACCCCCCAATGCCAACCAAACTCATAACATCATGGGAGGTGGTCAGAGTATGGTTAGTTTCAATTCTGCTTTGTGGTTTTGTATGTTGACACACTGTAAATGCAAAGCACAACCAGCACACTTCTCAAAAATAATTGCTTTTTAAAACCATTTTGACCCCCAAGTTTTCTTCTACATTCTTCAGGTCATGTTACATCGGAGCTGAGCTCAAAAATGTAATACTTTTGTTTGACTTGTGTGGTCAGAGGAGGACACAGTGGCTCTCTTTGACAGTTGGAGTAAGGATTATATAAGGAATCAGTGACAACTCATTAAAAAAACTTTATAGGGCTTGAACAGTTTTAAAAAAAGCAAAAATAAGCCCAAGGGATTCGACAAGACCCATATACAATGCTGGAATAATGTTATTTGGAAAATTCTACTGTATTTATCCACAAATGTAAGTGGTTATTGGTCCAAGAGCTGAAGGGAACCAGAAAGTGATTGGTGTGCACTTTCAATACCAGAGACAGTGTGAACACAAAGGGAACTCAGTTTTCTTTTCGTCAGCCCAATTTCTGGCCCATCAGCATGGTGGTGTAGTGGTTAGCACTGTCACCTAACAGCATGAAGGTTCTGGGTTTGAACCTCATGACCGGCGGGGGCCTTTCTGTGTGGAGTGTGCATGTTCTCCCTGTGTCTCTGTGGGCTTCCTCCAGATGCTCTGGTTTCCTCCACAGTCCAAATACATGAAGTTAGGCTAACTGGCTACTCTAAATTGATCAAGCTTGGAGAGGGATGGGCTCTACCAAGTTTAAATGCCCTAGACACACCTATGTCATCAGCGGTGCCCTTACGGCCCTTGCTGGCTATGGGATGAAGAAGAAGAACTGCTGCTCCACCTAAAGAGGACCAAGTTCAATTGTTTAAAGTGACAAAGATCGATGTATTAAAAAGATGAATAGTACCCTGTGGAGCTAGAATAACCCCTAGGTACTTGAATCACACACTGTATTGCCCACTGTCTCATGCCTGTGAAGGAGAACGAGCTGGAAAAACACTGCGCGCTAATGCTTATGCTTCAGTACAGAAACGGCCGAAGTTCATCCTCATTATAATATTATCGCAACAAACATGCAAGAACTGGCGGCCTCTGACACAGAAGTGAGCGCGCCATCGGGAAAGCTGGCTAGCAATATTTACTCTGCTTGTCTGCTCTGTCCCCCCCCCTTTTCTGGTGTGTTTTGCCTCTAACAGTGTCAGATACTTCTTTAAAATCGTCATTTTTTGTCTCCATTTAAGAGTCTTCGTTCAATCTGGGTGATCCGCCATGTTTGCTGTGGCTCCTCGGTTGCGACCTCTGACCCACACATGACCTCACGTGACTTTTCCGAACTGGCTGCTGAGCGAGCGGTTTGTAAACAGACTAACGTGCGGTTAGGACGCCCTACATTAGGAAATAAAATGTATTGAAACAAGATGATGCATGGGGATGGGTACCAGCTCAAACAATTCAGAAAGGGGAGCGGATTAAATGATTCCTGAACTTTAAAACATGTGGTGAAAATATTTTTGATGACCACATTGATTTTGTTCACATGACCAGTGGTAAATTTGGGGGGTCAGTGCCTTGTTGAAAGGCTTATCTACAGCCAAATTGTAAGTTCTTGGAATAGACAACCAGGTTTTGGATTAAAATATCCTTGTAGTTAGAGCCACTGGACCAAAGCATTAATGAACTACCATCATACAGTATTTTACAATGGATTTAGAGACTTTTCCTTGTATACATTTTAATAAACATGTCGATGGTGCTAAGGCTAAAATGGTTTGATTTGCTCCCATTTGATCATAACACATGATTCCAAGGGCGGCATGGTGGTATAGTGGTTAGTGCTGTCGCCTCACAGCAAGAAGGTCCGGGTTCGAGCCCCGTGGCCGGCAAGGGCCTTTCTGTGTGGAGTTTGCATGTTCTCCCCGTGTCCGCATGGGTTTCCTCCGGGTGCTCCGGTTTCCCCCACAGTCCAAAGACATGCAGGTTAGGTTAACTGGTGACTCTAAATTGACCGTAGGTGTGAATGTGAGTGTGAATGGTTGTCTGTGTCTATGTGTCAGCCCTGTGATGACCTGGCGACTTGTCCAGGGTGTACCCCGCCTTTCGCCCGTAGTCAGCTGGGATAGGCTCCAGCTTGCCTGCGACCCTGTAGAACAGGATTGTTAGGGTTTTGCTGGGATTCGAACCTGGTTCGTTGGTGTGATAATCCAGCAAACCCCCACTAGGCCACCAGGGGGATGACTCAAATGCAGAGGCGTGAGGCGGAAGTAGAAAAAGAATCAAAAGGTTTATTTAAACTATATACACTATATACAGGGCAAAACAAAAGACCAAAAAAAAAAAAAAACCAAAGAGTATAATCCAAAAGAAAAGCAAAGTGCAAAAATTCAAAAGCTAAGAAGATCAAAAAACACAGTACAAAGGAAACTGGAGATAAACATAACAGCACAAAGACTCCGTGACAAGAGGACTGAACTCAGGGGTATAAATAGACAAACTAATTAAGGACACAGGTGAAGATAATTAGGCAATTAACACAAACACAAAACACAGGAACAGTGGCGGCCTCTAGAGGCCAAAATAAACACGACATGAAAAGGAAATAACAGCGGCCTCTAGAGGCCAAAACAGTCCTAGTCCTAACAGGACCCCCCCCTCTAGGAGCGTCTCCTGACGTTCCCAGGGCGATCCGGATGGGCCGAATGGAAATCCCGACATAGTTCTTTATCAAGGACATCCCGAGCAGGAACCCAGCAGCGCTCCTCAGGACCATAGCCCTCCCAGTCCACCAGATATTGCAACCCGCCGTGGACCCGGCGGGAGTCAAGCAGGCGATTCACAGTGAACACAGTCTGCCCCTGGAAGATGCGGGGGGGTGGGGGGTTCCTAGGGGCAGGGGCATACGTAGACGTCAGTACGGGCCGTAACAGGGAAACATGGAAAGTGGGGTTGATCCTCAGAGTCCGGGGCAACTGGAGCCGGTAGGAGACAGGGTTCACCCTGCGCACCACCTTGAAGGGGCCAATGTAGCGAGGAGCAAGCTTGCGGTTCTCCACCCGCAGTGGAAGGTCCTTAGTGGACAGCCAAACACGCTGCCCAGGGCGGAAAGCGTGTGCAGGTCTTCTATGGCGGTTGGCCTGAGTCTGGTTGGTTCTGGAGGTCTGTATGAGGGTCTTCCTGACCTTGCTCCAGGTCTTGCGACACCGTCTCACATATTGGTTGACCGAGGGCACCCCCGCGTCCTCCTCCTGGTCCGGGAACAGAGGTGGCTGGAACCCGAATTGGCACTGGAATGGCGACAGCTTGGTGGCCGATGACTGCAGGGTGTTGTGGGCGTACTCCGCCCATGGCAGCCAGGTGCTCCACGATGTCGGGTTATCCATAGCCAGGCCTCGCAGGGTGGTTTCCAGGTCCTGGTTGAGCCTCTCCGTCTGACCATTGGACTGTGGGTGAAACCCAGAGGAGAGGCTGGCAGTGGCTCCGATGACCTTGCAGAACCCGTGCCACACTCGGGAGGAGAACTGGGGCCCTCGGTCTGAGACGATGTCCTGTGGAAGACCAAAGACTCGGAAGACATGATTAAACAAAAGTTTCGCAGTTTCAAGAGCAGAGGGGAGTTTGCACAGTGGTATGAAGCGGCAGGCCTTGGAGAATCTGTCAACTAAGACCAAAATGACCGTGTTACCTTGTGACTCAGGGAGACCCGTGATAAAGTCGACTGCCACGTGGGACCAGGGACGCCGGGGAATGGTCAGAGGATGCAGGAGACCCTGGGGACGCTGTCGTGGGTTCTTGGTTCTGGTACAAACCTCACAGGACAGGACAAATGACCTTACTTCCTTCTCCATGTTAGGCCACCAGAAGCGTCTTTTCAGGAAGTCCAGGGTCCTCCGAGCTCCCGGGTGGGCGGTGAGAGGGGAAGAGTGACCCCACTGGAGAACCTTGGCCCGGGCTTGATGTGGGACGTACAAGAGGCCTGGTGGCCCCGTCCCAGGACCGGGATCCTGGCGTTGGGCTCGTCGGACAGCCTCCTCAATACCCCAGCGGACAGGGGCCACAATCCGGGACACAGGGATAATAGGCCCGACTTCATTCTCCCTGTTAGTGGCAGAGAACAGTCTGGACAGTGCGTCAGGTTTGGTGTTCTTGGAGCCGGGGCGGTATGAGAGGGTGAAGTCAAACCGACTGAAAAACAGGGCCCACCTAGCCTGTCGAGGGTTCAGTCTCTTGGCTTGCTGGAGGTACTCCAGGTTCTTGTGGTCAGTCCAAACCAGGAATGGATGTTGTGCTCCCTCCAGCCAGTGCCTCCACTCCTCAAGGGCCAGTTTGACCGCTAGCAGTTCTCGATCCCCCACATCGTACCGGGACTCAGCAGGACTCAGGCGGTGGGAGAAGTAAGCGCAGGGGTGCAGCTTTCCTTCCGAACGTTGAGAGAGCACCGCGCCGACACCACTGTCCGAGGCGTCCACCTCCACGATGAATGGTTGGGAGGTGTCCGGGAGAACCAGAATGGGTGCCGTGCAGAAGCGGTCCTTGAGGTCTTTGAACGCCTTTTCTGCCTGAGGAGACCAGCCATAAGATCCACCTGTCCCTTTGGTGAGGTCTGACATGGGTGCTGCCACAGAACTGAAGTTCCTGATGAACTTGCGGTAGAAGTTAGCGAATCCTAAGAACCGCTGAACCTCCTTAACAGACTTGGGAGTAGGCCAGTCCCGGACGGCCAGGGTCTTGGCAGGGTCCATTTGGAGTTGGCCTGTCCGTACAATAAATCCCAGAAAGGAGACCTCGGGAACATGAAATTCGCATTTCTGGGCCTTGGCGAACAGATTGTTCTGTAGCAGCCTCTGGAGAACCTGGCGGACATGGTGGCGGTGCTCCTGCACGGTCTTGGAAAAGATAAGGATGTCGTCGAGGTAGACAAAAACGTATAGGTTAATCATGTCCCTTAAGACGTCGTTGATTAGGGCCTGAAAAACAGCTGGTGCGTTGGTGAGTCCGAAGGGCATCACCTGGTATTCGTAGTGCCCAGACGGGGTGTTAAAGGCAGTCTTCCACTCGTCTCCCTGTCGGATACGGATGAGGTGGTATGCGTTCCGTAGGTCCAACTTGGTGAAGACGGTGGCGCCTTGGAGCAGGTCGAAAGCTGTGGACATCAGCGGAAGGGGATATCGGTTGCGCACAGTGATCTTATTCAGGCCCCTGTAATCAATACATGGTCGGAGCCCCCCATCCTTCTTGCCGACAAAGAAGAAGCCGGCTCCAGCAGGTGAAGTGGAGGGTCGAATAAACCCAGAGACCAGGGCATCTTTGAGGTATTCCTCCATGGCCTTGTGTTCTGGCTGAGAGAGTGAAAACAGTCTGCCACGAGGAGGGGTAGTCCCAGGGAGCAAGTCGATGGCACAGTCGTAGGCCCGGTGCGGAGGAAGAACGGCGGCCCTGCTCTTGCTGAATACCTCCTTGAGATCCCAGTACTCTGTGGGAACTTGAGATAACTCGGTGAGATCAGGGGGCTCGGCAGGAGACACAGGAGAGCTAGAGAGCAGACAAGAGGCATGGCATGCAGGGCCCCATTCCACAACCTGGCTTGTTACCCAGTCTATGCGAGGGTTGTGGCGAGTAAGCCAAGGAAGGCCTAGAATAACTGGGAACTCAGGTGAAGGAATCAGGTGCAGGGATATTTCTTCCTTGTGACCTTGAGACTGGAGGAAAACTGGAGAAGTAACTTGGGTGACTCTTCCATCACCTAACGCTTGGCCATCGAGGGCAGACACAGACAGTGGGACTTCAAGAGGTGCAGTCGGAATATTGATGCTTTGGGCGAAGTGAATATCCATAAAGTTCCCAGCCGCCCCTGAGTCTATCAAAGCTTGACAAGAGTGGACAGACTCACCCCAGGAGATGGAGACCGGGATGTAGATTCCTTGGCCAGGGAGTCCGGGAGAGAGGGTAGGCCCCGTCACAACCCTCCCTCGGCTGGACGGGGCGGTCCTTTTCCCAAGAGTTCGGGACATGATGCTCGGAAGTGACCAGGCTTGCCACAGTAGATGCAGCACTTATCCCTCCTTCTGCGCTCCCTCTCAGATGCGGAGAGGCGAGTACGACCCACTTGCATGGGTTCTGGACAGTCACTGAAGGAGGTAGATGGTTTCCAGGTAGAGGTAGGGAGGCTGGGGGGGCTCAAGGCTTGGTGGCGTTCTCTCATCCTGTTGTCCAGACGAATAGCATGTGAGATGAGGGTTTCGAGGTCACTTGGGCATCCAATAGAGGCCAGACCGTCCTTGATAGGGTCAGACAGACCATGGTGGAAGGCTGACACCAGGGCAGTCTCGTTCCATCCACTTACTGCTGCGAGTGTTCGGAACGAGATGGCGTAATCTGCGACGCTTCCTCCTTGCCGGATGGACATGAGCTTTCGGGCTGCGTCAGTACTGATGTCTGCCTGATCGAAGACCCGAAGCATCTCTTCAGAAAACAGCTGGAAATCAAAGCACTCAGGTCCCTGTCTTTGCCAGATAGCAGTAGCCCAGGCTCGCGCCTTACCAGCTAATAAGGTGATCACAAAGGCAATCTTGCGGCGATCCGTAGTGTAGGTGGTAGGCTGAAGCTCAAAGGTGAGTTGACACTGGGTAAGGAACTCTCGGCACTCACTGTGCTTGCCGTCATACCTCTGTGGTGCAGGAAGGCTGGGTTCGCGAGGTGAAGAAGGCAGCATTGCAGGAGGCACTGGAGCAGGAGTGGGAGCTGGATCAGGAGCAGGAACTGGATCAGGAGCAGGAGATGCAGGCAGAGATGTCAGCTGTGCCAGGGTTTTCCCAATTTGCTGAAGCAGTTCCTCGTGGCGAGCGAGGGCCTCACGTTGGCTGGTGAGCGTACATCCATGAGCGTCCATGGTAGCTCCGAAGCGTGTCAAAGCTGCCATAATTCCCTGAAGGTTGGCCGGGTAGACAGTTGAAGCAGCCTCTGCTGAGTCGGTCATGACGGAGTCTTTCTGTTAGGGTTTTGCTGGGATTCGAACCTGGTTCGTTGGTGTGATAATCCAGCAAACCCCCACTAGGCCACCAGGGGGATGACTCAAATGCAGAGGCGTGAGGCGGAAGTAGAAAAAGAATCAAAAGGTTTATTTAAACTATATACACTATATACAGGGCAAAACAAAAGACCAAAAAAAAAAAAAAACCAAAGAGTATAATCCAAAAGAAAAGCAAAGTGCAAAAATTCAAAAGCTAAGAAGATCAAAAAACACAGTACAAAGGAAACTGGAGATAAACATAACAGCACAAAGACTCCGTGACAAGAGGACTGAACTCAGGGGTATAAATAGACAAACTAATTAAGGACACAGGTGAAGATAATTAGGCAATTAACACAAACACAAAACACAGGAACAGTGGCGGCCTCTAGAGGCCAAAATAAACACGACATGAAAAGGAAATAACAGCGGCCTCTAGAGGCCAAAACAGTCCTAGTCCTAACAAGGATAAAGCGGCTAGAGATAATGAGATGAGATGAGATGAGACATGATTCCAATTATAGCTTCAGTCGCACCTCATGATGTTTGGTGAAGGGCTTCTGTCATGCAACCATTACAAACAGGTAATTGTTATGAAGGTGGTGTTGATCTTGAAAATGGACAGCCCAAATATCAATGAAACAATGAATTCCTGAATCTGATCTTTGGGTGCTTCTTCTTCTTCTTTCCTGCTTCACCATTTTCTCCTCTGTGTGTGGGGTCAGTATGCATATGTATCCAGTTCCTGCCAAAGTTTTTTAAGCATTTGAGTCTTTAATATTTTTTCATATTATGATACTGATTGCTTAAAGACATTTTAATAATCCTTTTTTAAAAAAATGTCCATTACATGACATCAAGATCCATCTGTCTCCAACATTATTTGGTTTTGAAAATAACCATTTGTATGCATTTATTTTAAATGTGAGTTCAACTGGTCTTATGAGAAAGACTTTATCACGGAAAGGTAAATATTTTCTTCAGCTTTCTCTAGGTTGAGTTGAAAATTCAAACCACTGTATGTAATGTTTATTTGATACATATCATTTGTCCAATGGTGCCATTAAATGTAGGGTTGACTGTTAAAGAGTTTTGTGACATCAAATATGAAAATGTACAACCAAGAAAATGATCTTTGTGCTTGTCATGGTGAATAAGCTCTGTGGAAGCAATGATGCCTTTATTGGGAAAAGAATGAGCTGGAGATGGAGTTGCCAGGTAGAAGGAAAACAGGAAGACCAAAGATAAGATTTATGGTGAAGGAGGACATGAGGATGGTTGGTGTGACAGAAAAAGATATGGAGGACAGGAGGAGATGGAGGGACATTATTTGCTGTGGATAACGGGAACAGCTGAAAGAAGAAGAGGAGGAAGCAATGCCATCCATCCATTATCTTTAGCTGCTTATCCTATCCGACAGGGTCGTAGGCAAGCTGGAGCCTATCCCAGCTGACTATGGGTGAGAGGTGGGGTACACCCTGGACAAGTCACCAGGTCATCACAGGGCTGACACAAAGACACAGACAACCATTCACGGTCAATTTAGAGCCACCAATTAGCCTAACCTGCATGCCTTTGGACTGTGGGGGAAACCGAAGCACCCGGAGGAAACCCACGCAGACACAGGGAGAACATGCAAACTCCACACAGAAAGGCCCTCGCCGGCCACTGGGCTTGAACCCAGGACCTTCTTGCTGTGAAGCGACAGTGCTAACCACTACACCACCGTACCGCCTGGAGGAAGTAATGCTGCCGTTAATTTTACGTGTTCCAGGTATTTTACAGTCTCTACTTAAGTCAACAGTTAAATGTTTTGTCAGTTGAAAGTTCTCGGCATTTTAATTTCAGTGCATGCCAAACACCCTCTTCTCTTTGCTCACCCTCTTCCTCTTCTGCAAGAGCCACTTCCCAAGTGGACAACAAACATCCCAGATCTTGTGCCAAGAGTCTGAGGAATGCTTCAGGGTTCACATCTCATTTTCCTTCTACAAACACAACAATAAACACACCAAAGGCTTAATGTTCTTGTGTTCACCCCCATGTTGACCAAGCGGTTCTCCCCCTCTGCAAGCGATTAAGACACTGAAGATCCTCAGACTTAATCTCTGTTTTCTTTTTCCTATTGGAAAGAGGAAACCAATAGCCTTTTTTCCTTGAAGTGTGGGTCAAAGTCCTGGCTTATGAAGCGAGCCCAAATGACCCTAAGCACTTATTGGTGCACAAGTCTCACCAAAACAATGCTGCCTAAATACAACCAAAGTACCTTTTTCACACTCAGCCAGCGGCTGTATTAATGTATTAGGTGGGAAACTCTGGCCTGTTGCCCAGCACGTAACAGAGGCGGCCTTGTTGAATACTAAACGAGGTGTACCATGGTGCTCAGTTGCCTTCACTGAATCAAGCAAAACATTTCTGTGCTTTTGTGAGGTGAGGTGGGGGGGGGGGGGGGAATCAACTTAAAGCCTCACATATGGAACTTGTTACAGTTCTGGAAGACGAAGTAGCCAAGGCCAAGACAAATGCTGTAATGAGGAGCACACACCAACCCATGCAGAGATATAAAACAACCCTCTGAAATATTAGACAACAATGCTGACTTTGGGGGGTAGGAAGGTAAAAACATGGCATACATTTAAAAGTGTACCTACATGAGACTGTGTTTACAAGAGCTAAATTAGCAGCAAGAATTCAGGGGATCGGTTCTCATAATTCAAAACAGTCATCCTTACTCACAGTTACGCAAATACTGTATGTGCTTACATAGCTAAAATTATGTAACTCTTCCTAAATTACTTCTTCTCAGTCTCATTTTTGTTTTGTTTCTCTACATCTCAACAAAGATGTAAAGATTGTCCCAGTTATCGACAATCTAGAACACACAAACCTTATTTCCAACTTCACGTTGTATCTTCATTTTCACTGATAAAGAATATATGCTGTATCAGCATTGTATAAAATGTCCCTCTGTTCAGTTCATATTATTCACTCTGTCAGTCAGTCTGTTGCTGCCAGCATTGTTTAGGTAGTGTGAAAATTATATAACGTGCTCACTATAATTTATGTTGGTCAAACCAAACACCTAATCACAGTGCTTTTGATTCAGGAAACGTTACTAGCTACCCACTCATTTTGGGCTATTGAATTGTTTGTGGAAGGATTATTGTCAAAACCTTTTTTGCGACGGGTTGGCAATAATAGGTCTTATTCATAGTCTAAAGGAATGGGTTTATTACGCTTCTGGTGTTCAGTCTGATTATACATTTAAAGAGTTCTCATTGTATATGACTATAAAGAAGTCCGCTCCACTTAGTAAGACTGTGTTAAATATAATCTCTATTTTTACTTCAGCTCATGAGACAGACGAGTGTTTGCTCTCAAAATGTGCTAAAGATGCAATAGTTGATTTTTTCCTTACTAGTATAAATAAGGGTGGTGTAGTGGTTAGCACTGTCACCTCACAGCAAGAAGGTTCTGGGTTCGAGCCCAGTGGCTGACGAGGGCCTTTCTGTGTGGAGTTTGCATGTTCTCCCTGTGTCTGTGTGGGTTTCCTCCGGGTGCTGCGGTTTCCCCCACAGTCCAAAGACATGTAGGTTAGGCTAATTGGTGGCTCTAAATTGACCGTAAGTGTGAGTGTGAATGGTTGTCTTTGTCTATGTGTCAGCCCTGTGATGATCTGGCGATTTGTCCAGGGTGTACCCCGCCTCTCACCCATAGTCAGCTGAGATAGGCTCCAGCTTGCCTGCGACCCTGTAGGACAGGATAAGTGGCTACAGATAATGGATGGATGGATAGTATAAATAAGGGTGGCGTAGTGGTTAGCACTGTCGCCTCACAGCAAGAAGGCATGTGGCCAGGTTAACTAGCAACTCTAAATTGTCCATAGGTGTGAATGGCTGAGAGGAGAAAACCTCTACAATAATCCAGTACAAGGCAACAGGAAGCCACTACGGTAACCCTTCCCTAGAAACTTTGACAGCTGCAGCCGTCAGAGCAGCGTCAGGCAGAACACTGAAGAAGAAGTATAAATAACCTCGAAAATTTGTAGAACGTGATAAAAAATGCTTCTTTAAGCAATACAATTACACCAATGTTTTATGTGGATGAGAAACCCTTCTTGGATATGATAGTGATGTCCTACGCTCCCCCATGCTCTCCTTCGTGGACTCATCTTCCAGCAGTAGTCAGGCAATGCGCGTTCATGTATTTTGGAGGGAAGGCTGAAGGGAGTTGATAGGATGGATTTTTTGGTTGGATCTGGTAGATTTTGGTAGAAATCTAGCTTACTCTTGCTGGTTTCTCCAAATTACCTCCCCTAGCTTTAATAACAGGGATTGCATTAAAACTAGAATAAACACTGGTAGCACTGTTCCAAGATGGAGAAATATATAACTGGTTGTTATAAGTATTCTTGATAGAGTAACTAATTGAACTCGCTGGACACCGTAGATTTGGGTGGGTGAGATTTATGTACATGGGAATTGGAGGCAGGTTCAAGGAGTAAAAACAAACAAAATTATTCCAATGTTGTTGTACTTCATCTACGTAACTGCTAGAACTCCAATCTTAGACAATCCTGACTGATGCACATTTAAATGCTTTTTTAAAAATTTACTGTTCTTTTAGTTGTGTATGCTCTAAAACTAACATTTCATATACATATTTTATGATATATAACACTTTAAAAGGTACCTTTTCAAGTCTTTTATTCCCTTTTGATCTACTTCACATGCTTATTTCCAAACACTACTGACAAATCCACTTGTAAAACTTATTGTGAAAAACCATCATGCCAGTACTGATCACAAAAGTCCTAAACTAGCCAATGTACATTAAAAACACCTATTAGCAACATGAGGTGAATGTAGAGTATGCAAGTAAACAAAAACGGTGTGATTTTAACTTTGAATTGTGCAGAGAGTCACACATTTAGAATGCCTATAGAGCAAAATGAACACTTGATGATCATTAAAGCCTACAGATATTTTTCACTACAGGACGCAGCGGCTTTCCTGTCCACATTATTGTATGTTTTACACTGAAAAGGGCAAAGCACAAAAAGAAAGATCTTTATCCTTTTTATAAGTACTAATTGCATGTGAAGCTACATGAAGTGGTTAGAGTATAAAAACAGAAGTCGAAAGTATGAATTGGGCGAGGGGTTGGGGAGATTTGAAGAAAGAGTGTTTATATGCTCATAATGTGAGGGAGAGATACAGGTATTTAGGACTCAAGACCATTTATTGGAAGAATGCTGGAAGATTCATTCCAAGGATTCTATTACAGCACATGAATCACTGAAAAGCATCTGATCTCCAGTAAAACATGCTGCTGCCTCTGCCAAGTGAGCCACATCACATGAGTTTCTCTTCCTCTGACCACCCTTGCAGTTGCGCCATTCCTCTTACTGCTTGCTTAATTTCAGGACAATCAATAATTTAAGTCATCACTTTTAATTCCTTATGTATTCATGACTCAGAAGCCATATGTCTAGCAAAGGGTTACACGTCCATGAAAATATCTTTTTTTTTGGCAAAATACGTGAAACCTTCTGGGATCTTTCCAGATGCAGAGCTTTCCAAAATCTGAGACAGTCTGAGACATAGATTTGAATCGATTTTAGTATAAAATTGCCTTTCAATACTACTTCACTGGTTTCAAGCAGATTATAAATAAATAAATAAATAAATAGGGGATTTGAATGCCAATAAGAAAAATATAATCACTCACTCACTATCCGTTTACGTCAATGTTTCCACCAATGTGGGTTTGACGGCACATGGTATTTATTCTTTCCCTCCACAAATCGTGATTAGCAGTATCTCTGGTATCTAGTCCAGATAACTTAAGATCTTCTCGCAACACCTCTTGCCAGCTCTTTCGTGGCCTTCCGCATGTCCTACATCCATGCACCTGGAGGGAACAGATCTTCTTGGTCCAAGACACATTCCGCTGGACATAGCCAAACCGTCTAAGACAGTTCCATCTGAGGACTAGATCAAGATCTTTTATGTTTAGCCTCAGGCAGAGGTCATGTGTACTGATGTTATTTGTAGGCTTAATAGCACACATCCAACAGAGCATGGCCCTCTCATTCCTCTGGAGACGTGCCAGGTCAGATCCTTTCAAGATATATAAATAGTAAAGGTGAGCCATAAGAAGAAAAAACGAGAGAGAGCAAAATCCTATTACGAAATAAAAACAAAGACCAGTGTAAATGACACAGAAAGAGCCTCAAGTGAAACCAAATCCAAGTAAAGCATACAACATGCAGTTATTCAGATTATTTGGCCTGCTACTGTTGTTAAACACTCATCAGCCACTTTATAAGGAACACCACACTAATACTGGGTAGGACCTCCCCATGCTCTCAGAACAGCCACAATTCTTTACAGCATGGATTTCCTAAAACATTGGAAACATTCCTTTATGATTCTGGTTCATGTTGACATGCCTACATCAGTGGGTGGCATGGTGGTGCAGTGGTTAGCGCTGTCACCTCACAGCAAGAAGGTTCTGAGTTCAAACCTCACAGCCGATGGAGGCCTTTTTGTGTGGAGTTTGCATGTTCTGTCGGTGTGGGTTTCTGCTGGGTGCTCTGGTTTCCCTCACAGTTCAAAGACATGCAGATTAGGTAACAAGCCAGTGCATACTTAATGCCGGTTCCAAGCCCGAATAGATTGGGGAGGGTTGCATCAGGAAGGGCATCCGGTGTAAAACCAATGCCAGAGCAAATATGTGGAACAGATCTGCTGTGGTGACCCCTAATGGGAGCAGCTGGAAAAAGAAGTTGACATGACTACATCACATAATTGCTGCACACTCATGCTGCAATTCACCTCAAGGTCTTTTTCTTTGTCATTTCAACCGTATACAGTGGGGCAAAAAAGTATTTAGTCAGCCACCAATTGTGCAAGTTCGCCCACTTAAAATGATGAGAGAGGCCTGTAATTTTCATCATAGGTACACTTCAACTATAAGAGACAGAATGGGGGGAAAGAATCCAGGAAATCACATTGTAGGATTTTTAATGAATTAATTGGTAAATTCCTCGGTAAAATAAGTATTTGGTCACCTACAAACAAGCAAGATTTCTGGCTCTCACAGACCTGTAACAACTTCTTTAAGAGGCTCCTCTGTCCTCCACTCGTTACCTGTATTAATGGCACCTGTTTGAACTCGTTATCAGTATAAAAGACACCTGTCCACAACCTCAAACAGTCACACTCCAAACTCCACTATGGCCAAGACCAAAGAGCTGCCAAAGGACACCAGAAACAAAATTGTAGACCTGCACCAGGCTGGGAAGACTGAATCTGCAATAGGTAAGCAGCTTGGTGTGAAGAAATCAACTGTGGGAGCAATTATTAGAAAATGGAAGACATACACGACCACTGATAATTTCCCTCGATCTGGGGCTCCACGCAAGGTCTCACCCCGTGGGGTCAAAATGATCACAAGAATGGTGAGCAAAAATCCCAGAACCACACGGGGGGACCTAGTGAATGACCTGCAGAGAGCTGGGACCAAAGTAACAAAGGCTACCATCAGTAACACACTACGCCGCCAGGGACTCAAATCCTGCAGTGCCAGACGTGTCCCCCTGCTTAAGCCAATACATGTCCAGGCCCGTCTGAAATTTGCTAGAGAGCATTTGGATGATCCAGAAGAGGATTGGGAGAATGTCATATGGTCAGATGAAACCAAAATAGAACTTTTTGGTAAAAACTCAACTTGTCGTGTTTGGAGGAGAAAGAATGCTGAGTTGCATCCAAAGAACACCATACCTACTGTGAAGCATGGGGGTGGAAACATCATGCTTTGGGGCTGTTTTTCTGCAAAGGGACCAGGACGACTGATCCGTGTAAAGGAAAGAATGAATGGGGCCATGTATCGTGAGATTTTGAGTGAAAACCTCCTTCCATCAGCAAGGGCATTGAAGATGAAATGTGGCTGGGTCTTTCAGCATGACAATGATCCCAAACA
Source organism: Neoarius graeffei (assembly GCF_027579695.1). Taxonomy (NCBI): domain Eukaryota; kingdom Metazoa; phylum Chordata; class Actinopteri; order Siluriformes; family Ariidae; genus Neoarius; species Neoarius graeffei. Next base: position 37,438,899 of record NC_083592.1, read on the forward strand.
CACCGCCCAGGCAACAAAGGAGTGGCTTCGTAAGAAGCATTTCAAGGTCCTGGAGTGGCCTAGCCAGTCTCCAGATCTCAACCCCATAGAAAATCTTTGGAGGGAGTTGAAAGTCCATGTTGCCCAGTGACAGCCCCAAAACATCACTGCTCTAGAGGAGATCTGCATGGAGGAATGGGCCAAAATACCAGCAACAGTGTGTGAAAACCTTGTGAAGACTTACAGAAAACGTTTGACCTCTGTCATTGCCAACAAAGGGTATATAACAAAGTATTGAGATGAACTTTTGTTATTGACCAAATACTTATTTTCCACCATAATTTGCAAATAAGGGCGGCACGGTGGTGTAGTGGTTAGCGCTGTCGCCTCACAGCAAGAAGGTCCTGGGTTCGAGCCCCGTGGCCGGCGAGGGCCTTTCTGTGTGGAGTTTGCATGTTCTCCCCGTGTCCGCGTGGGTTTCCTCCGGGTGCTCCGGTTTCCCCCACAGTCCAAAGACATGCAGGTTAGGTTAACTGGTGACTCTAAATTGACCGTAGGTGTGAATGTGAGTGTGATTGGTTGTCTGTGTCTATGTGTCAGCCCTGTGATGAACTGGCGATTTGTCCAGGGTGTACCCCGCCTTTCGCCCGTAGTCAGCTGGGATAGGCTCCAGCTTGCCTGCGACCCTGTAGAAGGATAAAGCGGCTAGAGATAATGAATGAATTTGCAAATAAATTCTTTAAAAATCAGACAATGTGATTTTTTGGATTTTTTTTCCTCATTTTGTCTCTCATAGTTGAGGTATACCTATGATGAAAATTACAGGCCTCTCACATCTTTTTAAGTGGGAGAACTTGCACAATTGGTGACTGACTAAATACTTTTTTGCCCCACTGTACAGTTGGTACAGTACACAGTTGAAACGAAACTACGTTTCTCCTTGGACCATGGTACTACATTAAACATCACAGGAGTACAAGTCTACATATGAGAACATAAAGTGCAAGAGTCAACGTGTGCAACACTGCAGACAGTAAATAACACAAAAGACAAACAATAAATGGACAATAAATGACAAACAATATAAAGTGCTGACACAAGCAACATAAGGTGCAGAGTTGAGTGTGCATATTGAGGTAGTATATGAAAGGGAATAAATAAATATAAACCTTGTGTGTGCGAGAGACACTGTAAACATTTTAAGGCAATAGTGCATTATTGTCCACTGTGCAAAAGATTGCAGTGTGAGTGGTGTGTTCAACACTCTTCTCTTCTACAACATGCTCATGGAACCAGTTTGAGATGCTTTCTGAAATGGCACATTATTATGCTGGCCCATGGACGGTGGGTAAATTGTGGCCATAAAAGCATGCACAACAATAGCCTGAACTATTGACAAGAGGTTGATTGGATCCATGAATTCATGCTGCTGATACTACCATGAACATGTCACAGTAGAAATCAATATTCATCAGACAAGGTGACATTGTCTTTAAACTTCAATCTTCAAATGTCTAGTTTCAGTGACCCTGTAGCCTCGGATTCCAATTATTGTCTGACGAGAGTGGAATCTTCTGCCGTTGTAGCCCATTCGCCTCAAGGTTTGACGTGTTGATGCTTTTCTGCTCACCACAGTTGTCTCTCATTATCTCTAGCCACTTTATCCTGTTCTACAGGGTCGCAGGCAAGCTGGAGCCTATCCCAGCTGACTACGGGTGAAAGGCGGGGCACACCCTGGACAAGTCGCCAGGTCATCACAGGGCTGACACATAGACACAGACAACCATTCACACTCACATTCACACCTACGGTCAATTTAGAGTCACCAGTTAACCTAACCTGCATGTCTTTGGACTGTGGGGGAAACCGGAGCACCCGGAGGAAACCCACGCAGACACGGGGAGAACATGCAAACTCTGCACAGAAAGGCCCTCGTCGGCTACGGGGCTCGAACCCGGACCTTCTTGCTGTGAGGCGACAGTGCTAACCACTACACCACCGTGCCGCCCCACCACAGTTGTAAAGAATGGTTATCTGAGTTAATGTAGCCTTGCTGTCAGCTCTCACCATTCTGGCCCATCGGACCTTTTATATAATAAGCCATTTCTGCCCACAGACCTGTCAGCTATTTCTGAAACATTAAAAGTAGCCTGTCTAGGACCAGGACCCATGCCATAGCCAAAATCACTGAGAACAGATTTTATGATGCTTGATATAAACATTAACTGAAGCTCTTGACCTGTATCTGCATAATTTTATGCATTACACTGCTGCCATATGATTGGCTAACTGGATAATTACATGAATGATCAGGTGTGTTGGTGTTCCTAATAAAATGTTATTGAATGTATTTATACTGAACTTGATCTTATGATAAATGTTCATAGATTTGCAAGAATTGCAAGAATGATGCAGCTGGATTTTGTCTAACTTCATATGAAAAAAGGCATAGGATGTGAACAGTAACCCTGTCTGCCCTTTGCATTTTTCATATAAATTGTCTTGCTTATAAGTATGAATTTGTCAGACCACGTTGCATGACTCAAAAAGTCCCATATATATGTTTTGGGTACGTATGTTGGGGGAGTGCCTGTTAGAGAACACACTCTGTCTAGGCTGTCGGCATGGTGAGGAAGGGTGGCCAGTTCCTTTCCTCGCCGCCTTTGACTTCCCCAGTGTTTTTCCACTAGGTCCCCATTCACTGCTGGGTGGACAGGGAGCGAGCCCCAGATCCCTGTCGAGCCAAGGCTTGAACTGGGGACCGTTCACTTAGCGCTCTTGCCACCTTGGCCACCTGCGCTCCGTTGCATGACTAAGTGACTGTAAAAATGTCCTGTGTGAACTTCCATTAGTGTTGATTCATCAACTCTGCCTATAAATTTCCAGAAAGGAAGACTGTCTTTTGTTTTTGTTTTGCCTATATAGATCTCCTTAGTGTGCATATCACAGTTTCCTCACTTTTTCTGGTTCAACTTGATTAAACCCTTCTTTGTTTTGGTATTTACAAGTAGGATTCATGTTTTTCATTTCTTTTGCAGATAACATATACTATTCTGCCCTGTGATGACCTGGCGACTTGTCCAGGGTGTACCCCACCTTTCGCCCGTAGTCAGCTGGGATAGGCTCCAGCTTGCCCGCGACCCTGTAGAACAGGATAAAGCGGCTAGAGATAATGAGATGAGATGAGATGAGATATATTATTCTACCCACATTCACTGGATATGAGCAATCGTGTGCTCTGATTGGCTACTCTACTACTAGGATATAAACTCCTATATCATGCGTAGAGAAAAACAAAATGGCAGAGCGTGTTGCTGAGCCAACCGAGGACGAAATAAAAACTCTACTTGAAAACAAAACCCCCCAAAATAAAAAAAGCAACAAAATATGGAATGAAAGTGTTTTATGGTAAGAACGTATCTTTTTTATTTTTCAAGAATTATTATTATTATTATTATTATTATTATTATAATAGCATTTTTCACAAATTGCTCCTGTCATTTCGCCGGTTTGTTTACATTCTAAGCGGAAATGATTTTGTCGGACGTTTTATATAAAGTTTTTATTTATCAAATTTGCAAAAAATAAAAATAAAAATGCTTTGTTTCTCAAAATCCAGTGACTGTGGATAGAATAAAACAATTATTCCACTCAGTCTTGTCGTACATGGCTTATAGCCAACTCAGCGCTATATGACTCATTGGCTATCAGCTCATGTACAACTTAATTTTGTGGAATAACTGTTAATTATTTTTGTGATGTGATGGGCTTTGGGTATGTATATTTGAATTTATAAAAGAAAGAGCTAGAATTGTTTGTGTGGGTGGCCCTCAAAGTTTACATTCAGCATACACTGACTTTTATTCTTAGATTTACGACAAATAAAGTATATTTAACAAGTACTCTAGCTGTAAAAAAAAAAAAAATGTAAATAGGCCAAATAAAACATGTGAATTATTAACCTGGATTTGCATTCTGTTAAGAGGCAATATCAGAAAAATATCATCCACTCTTTGCACTGCCAATGATCCTCTGCAGGGAAGCAATCATGATGGGCTGTACTGCCTCAGGATATCAACAAGAACCACCAGAACTAAATAGCAGTCAGTGCAAAACTTGAGTAGTCGATCTACTTGAATAAGAGTGAGAAATATGTTCTGACTTTAAGGCACAGCCTGCTGCATTCAGAACTAGCTTAAGTTTTACTTAAAGCGCCAGATTTTATGAAAGCCTCATGTTGGATTAGCATAAATATGCTAATCAATATATTATATAAATAAAAAATTTACACTTTTTTTTAATGTTAGCCATGTTCTTCAAATGATAATATGCACTCTCAGAAACATTACTTACATGAAAATTACGTCATAAACTTGAGTCACATGTTACACCAAGGAGTTTCAAACATTAGGGTGAAATCTTATTGCAAGATTTCAAACAAAAAGAAGTTTTTATTCATCCAAGCTTTCCTGTCCATTTTGTATTTTGCAAGGCTCTGATTAATCTTTCAGTGACAGCTAAACAAGGCAAGGAAATGTCTGTCTATAGTTGACCATGTTTTCTAACTTGTTCAGTAAAATAATATATAGATTTAGGCACTGCCTAAAAGCGGAGCTCCCATCTGTTTCTGGGTTGTAGAATTTTCTTATATCGTAGCCAGCCTCTTTTGTTTTATTTCTTTACTGGCTAACACTGGCCACTGGTAATTACTAACACTGGCCACTAGGCGGTGTCCATCCATCCATCCATCCATCCATTATCTCATCTCATTATCTGCAGCTGCTTATCCTGTTCTACAGGGTCGCAGGCAAGCTGGAGCCTATCCCAGCTGACTACGGGCGAAAGGCGGGGTACACTCTGGACAAGTCGCCAGGTCATCGCAGGGCTGACACATAGACACAGACAACCATTCACACTCACATTCACACCTACGGTCAATTTAGAGTCACCAGTTAACCTAACCTGCATGTCTTTGGACTGTGGGGGAAACCAGAGCACCCGGAGAAAACCCACACAGACACGGGGAGAACATGCAAACTCCGCACAGAAAGGCCCTCGCTGGCTGCTGGGCTTGAACCCAGAACCTTCTTGCTGTGAGGCGACAGTGCTAACCACTTCGTAGGCGGTTAACATTGGCCACCAGGTGGTGTGTATGACTGGTAATTACTAACACTTAGCCTGGCTAATGCGACTTCAAAGCTCTCCGAGCATTTGGTCTGGCCAAGCTATTAAGCCAAACTGTTTCCCAGAGCCCGTGGTTGACCCGCCTCCCTGAAATGCCTCAGTTTGCTACTGGTCGAAGCCAGAAAAGGCTGTGACGAAGCTTAAACCAATCACATCACTCTTTCCTCTGACGTATGTGACGCGACGGAAACTGCTTGAGTAACTGGTAGATTAAACTCTTACCGAAGCCGGTCGGGAGCAAAGCGAAAACGTCCTTCCTTTCAATAAATACCTCCAGGGCTGCTCTTTGCTCCGTTTTCAATGAGAACTTCCCGTTGAATGCTTTCAATACAGCATCTACCGCTGTAAACAATCTATGGCTTCCAGTCGCAGTTCTACTACGTCAGTGCCTTGAACACGCCTCTACCCAGGGCCGTTGGAGATGCTCAAAGTTGATTGGTTCCCGATTTTTCGGGAGCTTGGAAATGCTGTAGATAGCCTGCCTGGTCAGACTAAGCTCGGAACAGGCCCTCGTGTTGCGTCACGCTTAGGATGGGCGGGCCCAGGCTAACTAACACTGGCCACTAGGCGGTGTGTATGACTGGTAATTACTAACACTGGCCACTAGGCGGTGTGTATGACTGGTAATGACTAACACTGGTATGGTGGAAGGCACGCACAGGACCGAAACCATCAGAAAACAACTCGATGGGTTTATGTATCCACACTCTATGCCTATGGTGCTCCACTCGCTCAAAATGCAGCACCAACACTCAGAGCATTTTTTAAGGATTTTCCACTAGGAGACCAACTGGTCTGGGCAATACAATCACAGGCCCCAGAGTCCATGCGGCTGCACCGCTGCAGCATATTCTGTGATGCAAATTGCCGCATTACGAATCCTCGTTTCAGCCAGCATAATATCAACATTGTTAATGCAGTGCCAAGTTTTCCTTGTTAAATGTATACTGACATGGTACTTGGTTAATTAATTGCAACTGATTGAACCAAATGATAAGACATAACTTGGTTTAAAATTTGGTCTCCCAGTGAAGCTGGTTTGGCATTGACTAGGAGAACAAATCTGGCCACTGGGAGACCATTTGGTCTCCCAGTAACTATGTTAAAAAATGCTCTGCCAACACTCCAGCAAATGCACTCTTACGGTATGGAAACATATTCACAATCCGAAAGTCACTGGTCTTCTGCTGTTGAATGCTGAGATGTTTCTCTGCTCACCATGGTTGTAAAGAATGATTATATGAGTTGCTATATCCTTCCTGGCAGCTCGAACCAATCTGGCCTTTTTCCTCTGACCTCTCTTATCAACAAGACGCTTCCACCCACAGAACTGTCATTGCTCACTCAGTGTTTTTTGTTTTTCGCACCATTCTGTGTAAACTCTAGAGACTATTGTGTGTGAAAACCCCAGGAGATCAGCAGTTTCTGAAATACTCACACCAGTCCATCTCACTCAAACCAACAACCATGCCACAGTGAAAGAAAGTCACACTTTAAGATCACAATTTTTCCCATTCTGATGTTTGAAGTGAACATTAACTGAAGCTCTTGATTTGTATCTGCATGATTTTATGCACTGTGCTGCTGTCAAGGGATCGGCTGATTAGATAACAGTATAAAACAGCAGGTGGATGGGTATTCCTGATGAAGTGACCGCTGAGTGTACATTTGAATATCGCTTTAGTTAGGGAGGTTAATCATACTGTGAACAACTGTAGATATCAGTGTACATCTCATCTCATTATCTCTAGCCGCTTTATCCTTCTACAGGGTCGCAGGCAAGCTGGAGCCTATCCCAGCTGACTATGGGCGAAAGGCGGGGTACACCCTGGACAAGTCGCCAGCTCATCACAGGGCTGACACATAGACACAGACAACCATTCACACTCACATTCACACCTACGGTCAATTTAGAGTCACCAGTTAACCTAACCTGCATGTCTTTGGACTGTGGGGGAAACCGGAGCACCCGGAGGAAACCCACGCGGACACGGGGAGAACATGCAAACTCCACACAGAAAGGCCCTCGCCGGCCCCGGGGCTCGAACCCAGGACCTTCTTGCTGTGAGGCGACAGCGCTAACCACTACACCACCGTGCCGCCATCAGTGTACATTTTTAACCAAATAATAATATGTAAAAATGTACACCAAAAAAAAGAGGACAATTACGTATAATTTCCTTGCAGGAGATAATGGTATCAAATGAAATGGTCTTTGTGTTAGATTTCCATTAGTCTTTTGCTGCTCTCTGGTGGATAGCTGAGAAACTGTAGTGCCAAAACTAATGCAACTGATGAGAATTCACGGAAGTCTTCATGCTTAGTTACAGGTTCTAAGCCTTCTATAAGGTTCTACACTGAAGCCTTTCTGATACCGAACACAGTGTTGTACATGTAGAACCACTGAAGATTTACCCAGATGGACAACCCTTAATTGTTCTAAATTTTCACAGAATGGACAGGAATGTACAGAAGGCACCATCAGAAATGGCTGGTGTATCAAGTACCTAAAACTATTTTTTAAATTCCTGCTTAAAAAAAAGTTCAACAAAACAATGCAGGAATAATGATAAACAATTGGTTAATGGCTAAAAAAAATCCTTAAAGATACTGACTGCAAAGTCATCTGAAATGTTCAATTTTTTTAAATTCTGCATGGCATTTTCCTATGTCACACAAGAACAATATCAAGCGGACGAGATGTGATCATTTTGATGTCCTGAGGGTCGCTTTTCTCCATTTTGGGACCATTTTCCTACCTCTTGAAGTTATGGCCCAATGGGAACAGCCAAACGCGAGGAGCTTTAACTAATTAGCACAACCATGGAACTGTCACACCAAGATGGTGACGCGTGGAAAACATTGTGACTCTGCATCGGCCTCGGAGAGTTTTGAGTCGCAGGGATGTAATTTGTGGTTGACGTTCATGAATAGATCCGTGAAACAAGAGACGAATATATCTTTTCTCTGTTCCTGCTTTTGTGTTATTGTTTCTTTCTCTGTAAGATCAGAACATTAGGTGTAGAACTCCATACTTGCTATTGTGGAGTCGAGCCCATGCATTCTAAGCATAAAATAGCTAAGCACTAGCTAGAATGATTTAGTTATCTGTCCATAAAAATTACACCATCTAGCCTTGCTCTATCTTGCAGTTGCACTCACTAGGCAGGCTTTCCTTTTCCGCTGGCTTTTAGTTGGAGGGAGAGCAGAGTCCGTCGTGTTTGCCCATGCCAACTTGTTTTGGTTAAAAGTACATCAAACATGCCCTACACTGGTCACGTGGTATTGTTGCTCATTTGCTTTGGCAACCTCTGGAATCGTAAAATGCAGGATGCATTTTATGTTGGCAAAATGTTTACACATAGGATACATGGTGTGTGCAGCAGCGAAACATCTCAAAACTCCAACAGCAATAGAAATAGAACATTTCGCCCAGTATTCAACTTTGCAGTCAGAACCTTTAACTTGTACCAAGTAAGTATCAAACAAATGTAATGTACTATCAGTGGCAACTTGCCACTTGGGCAGGTGGGACAGAGCCCCACCACTTATAGCTACAGATCAACAAATGATAGTCTTCATAACAGCCGCTGTCACAACTCCATATATTTTAAATTTCAGTGAAATAATAAAAAGACCTCTTTTCACACACACACATCACATTATCTCTAGCCGCTTTATCCTTCTACAGGGTCGCAGGCAAGCTGGAGCCTATCCCAGCTGACTACGGGCGAAAGGCGGGGTACACCCTGGACAAGTCGCCAGGTCATCACAGGGCTGACACATAGACACAGACAACCATTCACACTCACATTCACACCTACGGTCAATTTAGAGTCACCAGTTAACCTAACCTGCATGTCTTTGGACTGTGGGGGAAACCGGAGCACCTGGAGGAAACCCACGCGGACACGGGGAGAACATGCAAACTCCACACAGAAAGGCCCTTGCCGGCCCCAGGGCTCGAACCCAGGACCTTCTTGCTGTGAGGCGACAGCGCTAACCACTACACCACCGTGCCGCCCAGACCTCTTTTGACTTGCCAAAAATATGAAAATGTTACATTTTCATAGACATAAGCTAAGGCCAAAAAAAAAAAAAAATGTGTGTGTTTCCGGTTACGTAGATTTCAAAACTAGGGTCGGTAGGCAGGCATTTTTTTTTCAAGATGGCTGCCATAACCTATATTTAGACAGGAATAATTTCACAAAATATAATGAATTTCTTTGCAGGTCACCTGAGTTACCACCTTCTGATGAATCTGATGCAGCATGAGACACCTTTTAACATGAACTTTTCTGTAAATATAACAGCTCAATACACCATGAGAGAGAGAGAGAGAGAGAGAGAGAGAGCAGCCCCGCCCCTCTCTGCTCCCTGAGTGGAGCTCGTCGCCTTGGTAACGGTGCAGGGAAAAGACACAATATAACAAGCAAAGAGCGCTTTTTCTCAGAGTTCCCTCTCCTCGAACAACGCTGATTTACATGGAAACGAAAGGAGCTATTCACAAAATTCTTTCACACTGAGTGCTACAAGGCTCCCATGAACACATTAATGTAAATTTTTTGTCCCTAGTGTAAAAAATGTGGACACTAGAGTGAGTTAAAAACAAGTGACTTTTCTGATTTTGCAGTAAAAGCGCTGCCAGGTTTATAATGTGAGTCTATGGGAGAGCGCGGCTGTCCTCTCCTTACTTTCAGGCTTCTCATTCAAAAACTGTAAATCCTATCGCTCAGGTAGACACATTGTGTGAATCAAGACAAGTGTGACTACAACTTTGAGAAAATTGTGTGTGTAGAGTGAAAATTGTGGCTGAGAAAACAGTTTAAATGAGAAAGTTAGAGCTTTTTTTTTTCAAGCTGCCTACACTCTAAACTCCTGAGCTCCACTGGTGTGTAACGCCATAGACACCCATTATAAAGTCTGAATTTCTCCAGATGTGCTCATGGTGTTTGATCTGTGACTGATCCAAAAGTATAGAACCTAGCAAAAAAGTTGAATGCCAGATCCACACAGGAGAAGTTTGTCTCCGTTTTAAAGTTTGAATCATGTCTCTAGGTGAAAGACAAAATAAGCGTTATCTCTGCTTCTGTTCCCTCCGACGGCCCCGACACACTACTGCCTCCGCCGAGTGCGCGCACACACCGCATGTCGGGGCCGCGGATGAGTTACTCTCCCTTGATCAACGGAGTCGGCGGGGAATTTGTGGTTATTATCGGTACAAACAGCGCGAATCACAACTTAAATGAGTGCGGTTCAGTTTGACATTATTGTCAGTCCGTTAGATAAACATTTAATTTTATTAAAATCGGAAATTAATATTTAGAGCCTGTGGGCTACAAAAATAATAGTCATTAAAGTAGCCGGCTGGACTTAATTGTGTAGTCGGCTGTATGGCCGACAGCCGGCGCTTGTGGAAAGCCCTGATTTTCCCAGTGAGTGACAGAAACTTCCGGTTCACGCGGTTGGGTTATGTGTAAAAGTCGCGACTGGGAAAAAAACGAAAAAAAAGTTTAGGGTCGGGCGGTACGGATTAGGGTCGGTCGGGTAACCGGAAACACACACACTTTTTTTTTTTTTGGCCTAATATTCCACTGATTTGCTTTCCATTTGACATCACACTTGTATGTGGGACTTCCCCAAATCGGTACCACAAAGGTCTAAACTTGTCTTAGAATGTCTTTGTATGCTGGGCCCAATCATTTTCCAGAGGTGGACAAAGCACCCAACTTCATTACTTAAGTCAAAGTACAGATCCCACTGGTCAAATGTTACTCCGTTACAAGTGAAAGTTGTCCAGTCAATTTTTTAATTAAGTTAAAGTACTGAAGTACTTGCTTTTAAAAAATACTTAAGTATTAAAAATACATTTTCTGTCAACGCATTGTTGTATTATTGCGACAATGTTTACAAAACCGAATGCTGTTACCAAAGACAGAAATGTGAATTCACAAAATGAACACATGCTGTGCCATCATGGTGGTTTAACGTTAAGCTAGCTAGTCAGTGAAACTCCACCTGACATGCTAGCAAATACTTTTCAAACTGGAAATCATATTGGGTAGCTAACGTTACTAGAAAAGAAAAATTTCTACATTCTGTTTATTTGGCAAGATTATGCTAAAACATATTTCTGAAAGGACTTCAGATAAGTTACCGTAGCATTATTCATGTTAGTGTAACTCTATTTTTACATGCTAACTAACAGTGTCCAAGTTAACTAGGTATGTGTTAACGTTAGCCGTGGACAAGGCGATGGCAACTTGGCGGGAAAATCCATAGAAAGTCATTTGACTAACCAGACTGCATAGCTATTGCAACGTTATCACTAGCTCTAAAAGCACAGACAACTTCATTACAAGTTTTCTCTTGGAATAAAATGTTTACATTCCTCAATATGCTTCCGCAGGTTGGACAGCAAGTTTTTGAATGCCGTGATATGGTTAGTTTTAGGCAAACAAAGCAAACATTTAAAACTAAACGAACCTTTAATCCTTTCAGAAAACTGAAACATGGGATCATGGGCCATGGGTGTGTGCATTCCCCAGAAGAACCGCCTCCTTCCATTCTGCCATCAACCGATCATGTTTAATAACGCTGCTGAGAAACCATTGAGCTTGATTTTATACAGTCTATGGATGTGACGTGACCCTAGTGATTACTGATAGACTGTCTCAGTGTCACCTGTGAAAAAAACAACCATGTTTTAGAAAAGAAAAGAAAAAAACATCCACTTTCAAAGCTGTTTCATACTGTAGTAACGAGGACCTTGACAGAAATGTAGTGGAGTGAAAAGCACGATATTTGCCTTTCAAATGTAGTGAAGTTAAAGTCATAAGTTTCCAAAAAAAAAAATAAGTAAAGTACAGATACTCAAAAAGCGCACTTAAGTACAGTACTCAAGTAAATGTACTTTGTTACTGTCCACCTCTGTCATTTTCCAGCAGAACAACATCCAAAGCGAGATCCATAAAGGCATGGATTGCCAAGGTTGGTGTAGAAGAAATCAAGTTTCCACAGAGTGCTGAACTCAACCCCACTGAACACCTTTATGGTGAAATGGAACACTGTTCCACTGCTCTTGTGGCTGAATGTGTAGAAATTCCCATCGCCATATTCCAAAATCTAGTGGAAAGCCTTCCCAGAGTAATGAAGGTTATTACAACAGCAACAGGGGGACTAAATCTGGAACAGCACATATGGGCATGTTGGTTAGGTATCCACCAACCTTTTGCCATATACTATAGTGAACTGTTATTCCTAGCAGTGTTGCTCCTGTTACCGGTAATTTACCGTTACTGTTAAATTTGACATTTGGAGCGGTAAAATATAATTTCACAAATTTTGGTAGTTCATGTTACTGCATTTCTCCACTTTTTTTCACGATACTCTGAAATGCACCTTTAATAATTTGCTCTTTAAGACTAAGGGCCTCTGCATGCTCTTGCGACAAGGCTTTCGCAGATAGCTTTTCGCAGACAGCTGTAATTTATCGTTGAGCGGGGAGTATAGGCGTGCGCGATGTTATTCACCGGCACAACGCAAGGGGGCGCGAAGTCGCTAGGAGTAGTTGGTGGGTGTGGTTAGTGGAGTGTTTATCCTCCGGTTACTTATAATGACTAGAACTTTTTTTAAATTTTTATAATGACTAGAACTGGAGTCGTATAGATGTACGTACTTCCTCAATCAACCGCTCTTCATGCTGCTCCATCTTCGCTCGTGTTTTTAAAAATGCCGGTCGTGAAAACAAACCAAACCGGGAAAGTAGGGAAGCGGAAGTGTGTGTACAGCGGATGTAGAGTGGACCAATCAGAGCCCTCTTGTCTGCGGCGCTGTCTGCGAGGCTTCTGCGGTGGTCACAATTTTTGGGAGGTGCGCGCAGAGCGTCTGCGAAGGTGGGGGGGCTACGCAGACGCTATCTGTGACGCCGTCTGCGAGGACTGGGTTGTCAGCATAAATTGGCCTTAAGCCAGCAGCAGCTTGTGGGTATAACGTAAGTCTAACACTAACAGTAGAAGATCTCTCCCTCTGACCAGCCACACTGCTTCGACTTATTTCACGAAGTTTGGGAAGACACTGTGGATTCAGCAACGACTGAACAAACTAGTGACATTAGATTTCTGAAACTTATTGAGAAACAAGGCTCTCTGAGCAAGATATACATGTTATTTACCAGCTGGGAGGTCTGTATCGTGAAATACCATAACCGAGGTCTTGAAAGTACTGACCGAGGCCCTCTGGGCCTCGGTCAGTATTCAAGGCCGAGGTCACGGTATTTCACCATACGGACCGACCTTAAGCTGGTAAATAATATATTTATTTTTTTCTTTACCAAATTGTAACAGAAAACGAGAGCGCCCGAAAAGGAAAAACGAGCTGAGGTGAGCCGGCATTTTGAATCCTCATTCACGGCTGTAATGCAAATGGCTTCCTCCTCGGTATACAAGTGCACTTCCATGGCAGGAAAAAAACTACATTTTGCTGCCTATGTAGTCCCCTATTTATACAAAATTGAGTCATTCAGGATTCAGCCATGTTTTTGCTCGGCGTTAGCAACAGTTACAGGTTTTTAGCTTTCTCCTGAAATATTTTCTTTTATTTTGTCTTCCTCAGGGTAGTAAAACTCGCTTTCGCTGTGAAGACTGTCGATATCACTATCCCTGATGTAAAATTAATGCTATTTTGAATCCTCATTCACGGCTGTAATGCTAATTGCTTCCTCCTCAGTATACAAGTGCACTTCCATGGCAGGAAAAAACCTGCATTTTGCTGCCTATGTAGTCCCCTATTTATACAAAATTGAGTCATTTAGGATTCAGCCATGTTTTTGCTCAGCGTTAGCAAGTTACAGGTTTTTAGCTTTCTCCTGAAATGTTTTCTTTTATTTCTTCTTCCTCAGAGTAGTAAAACTCGCTTTCGCTGTGAAGACTGTCGTTATCGCTATCCATGATGTAAAATTAATGCTATTCTCCTGAGAAATGTGGAAATAAATGTAGACAAAAATTGCTACTATGTTTGTTGTTGTTGTTGTTGTGAATGAGTGAGTCACAAGAGGTCCGTAACCAGGGTCCGTATCGTAGGATACGGACCCACTCGCCAGCCAATCAGAGCGCAGGATTTGATGGAAACTGGACCACGAAAAAAAAATTGTGATATTGTACTTTTAGGGCAAGTGATAGTGGAGATGTGGAGTCTCCTTCTGCACCTGTGTGGAAACGGTACCTCAAATGATGTGTAGTGGGAGGAGGCAATATAGCTAACCTGATGAAACATTTGATGCATGTATATTCCACTTTGTACAAAGAATACCAGCAATGGAAGGCACACATGATGATCACGCAATATCACGAGTATGTAGACAGTGATGGTTACATCATTTGAAATGTACATATTTATTTTTGCGTGTAAATGGAGCATAAATAAGCCTTAAGTGTATGTTACAAGGTTACAGTAATATACTGCACTGTAACTGAACAAGTGCACTGTAAAGAAGATTTAGGGTGCATTCGAAATGGGGAAATGCTGTCTCTGGAGGATGTTTAATAAGACAGAAAGGCATCAAGGACCACTCGAAACTGATCCAACTCTTGTTTCCTATCTTCTATGATGCCTTCAAACTGCCTCCAGTTGAAGGCAACAATGTATCCTTGATGCTGCTTATTACCCATGAATATGTGCCATCAGCTCCATCAAGCAACGGGAAAAATAGAAAAAGATGGTGGATTGATACTTCACAGAAAAATGATTTCATGTACAGTACAAATACATTTTTGGGCTTTTGTCACTTAGATTTTTGAAAAAACACCAAGAAATAAACAATGCACTATCATATGACAGTGTGACTGTAACCAAATAAAATTAGCTTGATATGATTTATGAGGCACCTGTTAGCCAAATAGCTAACTCTTTGGTTTAGTTACATGGCGTTCTGATGTCAGGTGTTACCTGACGCTATCCTAATAGGTCATTTGAAACGAACATCCTTAAAAGATGCCTTCAGTGGAAAGTCCTGCCTTATGAGACACTGGTCTATTACGGCAGCGAGGCAACAAGGCAGCAAATTTCTGTTTTGAATGTAGCCTGTGTGTGTGTGTGTGTGTGTTTTAACTGTTCATGAGGAAGATGGAACGTAGGCAAAAACAAGTTTGATATGTTTCTTATGCCTTAGACACATAGGTGTAGAATTGGGTATGGACGGTATGGACATGTCCCCATCAATATCAAACGACGGCTGATATGTCCCACCAATATTTCTGACTGAAGAAAAAAACCCTCACGCTCCGTGCGCGGTATACAAATGGTTACTGTAGGTTTCCACTGGGCGAAACACCACGCAAAATTCGCTCATGAATATTCACTCTGGGGGCGTGATTGTGAAAACAGCAAGCAAGCAGTTTGGCTACCATGTCAATTAGCAAGTGCGGTTGCAGTGCAGTGACCGGCTGCTAGCTAGCAAACTGTCCTTGAAGAATGTAACGTTAGATTAGCTTGTAGAATGAATCAAACAACAGTTCGTATTCAGTGTGTAAAAACGACAACATATGAATATGACTGTTTTCTAAATTTGTGTGACATGTAAATAACAATCTGACTAAATACTGACAACAACTGGTGTTCATTAAGGTCACAAAGACGTTATTAAATCATATCAAATTGTGCTAATGTTGGCTAATATTGCACCGAGTCCTGCTTGTTCAGTGTCTGCAAACTTTAGCAGCCCGCTAACCTTTAATTTGAAGTGCTTCAGTTAAGACCTGCAGAGCCCTGACCAAGTTCCTGTAACATGACACATGTAAACAACAACAACAACAACAACAACCCGATGGTGATTTGGACATTGTTCGTGGCCCAGACACCTTTTAATCAAATCAAACATTTTCACGTAATAAGCATAACAGCCTCCGCTTTCTTGATCAGAAATTTTTGGTTACTCCCGCCTCTCTTTTGAAAACTTTTTTAAGTGTGTTCTGAATTGAAGAAATACATTTTACACAATTTTTCTCAGGCGGCACGGTGGTGTAGTGATTAGCACTGTCGCCTCACAGCAAGAAGGTCCGGGTTCGAGTCCCGTGGCCGACGAGGGCCTTTCTGTGCGGAGTTTGCATGTTCTCCCCGTGTCCGCGTGGGTTTCCTCCGGGTGCTCCGGTTTCCCCCACAGTCCAAAGACATGCAGGTTAGGTTAACTGGTGACTCTAAATTGACCGTAGGTGTGAATGTGAGTATGAATGGTTGTCTGTGTCTATTGCCGCTTTTCCACTACAAACGCGGCTGAGTTGGGCTGAGTCGGGCTGAGTCGAGCTGAGCGGGGCTGTTGGAGTTGCATTTCGACTACAACTGCGTTGAACCGTGCTGGCTGGAAGTGGGTGGACACATTGGGTGGAGTTAGCGAAAGTGGGTGGACGTCACGTGATGTCGTTAAGCAGCGCAAACAGTGACATCAGTGAGCTTTTAAGCGGTAGTCTCACGACCCGAATAGTAAACAATAAACATGGAGGACATGGAGTCGTTAGTGTTGCTGGTCTTGGTGCTGTGGCTTGTTGTCACCGACAACGCCAACAGATACTGGCAAGAGCGTATAGATGAGGCGAGGCGCAAAAGGCTTCAGAAATTCTCGTAATTCGTAATTCTTCTTCTTCCGGGTTTACGGTGTTTACAGATCCCAGCGTGCTCGCGGGGCGTGTGTGGGCATGTGAGGACACTCCTCCTCACCAATCAGTGCACAGGGGAGTGTCTGCTCACGCCCCCAGCCTCACTCGGCTCGGTTTGGCTCGCTTCAGCCCTACTCCAAAACCGTGCGAGTTTTAGGGGCTAAGTAGGGCTGAAGCGAGCTGAGTCGTGCTGTTCTTTGGTAGTCGAAACGCGAGCCGTGTCGGGCTGAAGTGAGCTGAAGCGAGCTGAAAAAGGGTAGTGGAAAAGGGCCATATGTGTCAGCCCTGTGATGACCTGGCGACTTGTCCAGGGTGTACCCCGCCTTTCGCCCGTAGTCAGCTGGGATAGGCTCCAGCTTGCCTGCGACCCTGTAGAACAGGATAAAGCTGCTAGAGATAACGAGATGAGACAATTTTTCTCGACCAGAACGCTATCTGCGCTTCAGCAGAACTCTGTCACTCCCTCCTCTCCCTCCCCTCTCCACTCTGGGCTCAAGAAGACAACAAAAGGGCAATAATATAACAACAACCAATCAGAATTCAGATACATTCTGTTGCCAAGTAAAATTGCAACCTTTCAGCGTGTCAAAAAAGTTCTAGAGCCCTCGTCCTGTTTTACCGTTAGATCAATCACATATCAGCTTAAAGTAGCATTCTAAAACTAAAGATCCCACAGAAGAGAGCCGACTCCCCCTGCCAGCCTCAAGGAACGCAGTGTTTAAGGCTCCGTATGTGTTGTACTTCCATTTATGAAGGAAAGGAACATACCTCCTCCTGACAGTCAATGCATTATTCGCTTGTAAAACACATTTGCAAATTGGTAGAATGAGTTAATCATCACATGCAAGATTTGCAATTAATCAAATGAATTGCATATTATTATTATTATTCATGAATTACTACAGTTCTGAACCTCAAATTTTAAAAGTCTGGACTTGGGAGAGATGATGGATACTCTTCTAGTGGAACACAGCGGAGCAAAATATTATGACCCTCTAATGTTGACCTGAAGTTGGCACCACTGGGGGTTGGCATCGGGTTTATGTCCCCACCAATGTTCATACCAAACCTACGCCCTTGCTTAGACATCGTTTTGGTGTGTGAATTAAAGACATATTTCAGTGTGTTTAGGGCTCACTGGCGTTCCATACCACACACGCCATGTTAACGCGTATTTACACGCTTACAGCATGCAGAGGAGCGATGCGCAGAGCGAGGAAAACCTCCTCTACGCATCTCGCACACGCAAAGCTGCGTGTCAGTACGCGCTAATTGGTCGAACAGGGAAGCATATCAGTTCGCGTCTGCGGAAATGTTGAGAAGAGACGCAAGAAACTCTCAAGCGAAACCATAATAAAACAATGTTAAAAAAGTGGAAAGCAGCAGGTACCCTCTCCCTTTCGGCTGTCTTCGGTTCTCACAGCCATCGGTTTATTTTTATTTACAGGTCAACGTTGCACTTTTTTCTCAGGACACCGATTTTGTTCGAAGGCAGCAACCTTCTGTTTTGAACGCAGCCTTTGTGTGTGTGTTAACTGTTCATGAGGAAGATGGAACGTAGGCAAAAACAAGTCTGACATGTTTCTTATGCCTTAGACATCGATTTGGTGTGTCAATTAAAGATGTATTTCAGTGTGTTTAGAGCTCATTGGCGTTCCATACCACACATGCCATGTTAACGCGTATTTACGCACGTACGTACAGCACGCAAAGGAGCGATGCGCAGACCACGGAAAACCTCCTCTATGCGTCTCGCATGCGCAAAGCTGCGCGTCAGTATGCGCTGATTGGTCGAACAGGGAAGCATATCAGTTCGCGTATGCGGAAATGTTGAGAAGATACGCAAGAAACTTAGCCTAGTAAACTAGACCCACCCGCCTAGCGGCCAAAAATATTTTTGCCTACGAGTGGGTCTAGCCTCGCACCATATAAACAAAACACCCCGGGGATCAAATCGTGCCCACCAATCACAACGCAAGGTTTTTGTTTGGATTCTTTGGGCGGGCTTTTGCAGGAGTGACGACAAAGCTGCGCGACGCTGGAGAAAGCACAACAGGAAAGATGGCTACGGCTAGTGAACAGCGCGCGTTTGACTCCGCTTTGGAATCAGTTTTAGAAGAATTAGACTTGGAGTTTTCGTTGAAACATGAGCAGGAAGAGGCTCGCCGCTCATTCCTTTTCAAGAAGGACGTTTTCGCTGTTTTGCCGACCGGCTATGGCAAAAGTCTGATCTACCAGCTGGCTCCGCTCGTAGCCAAAAGGATGGGGCTAGTTTGTGCAGTACGAAGAATTAATAAACAGCTTTGAAACATTACTTTTTGATTGTTTCTTATTTTCCCATTATTTTAAATTGAAGGGAAATTATTTCACCAAACACCACTAAATAAAAACTCGCAAAAACAGTTTAAGCAAACCCTTGAAAAACACTTGAAAAAAAAATGAGTGTAAGTTAAGTACGTGGTACAGACTCCAAACTTCTTAATATCTAGAACCTGTTTATTAATTAATACGCATTTTGAAAAATTATTTATTTCAAGGCCTCCCCCACCGCTTTCTGTCGCTCTGACTACGTCACAGTCACTGTTGCACTGATTGGTCAGAGCGTTGGCCTATACGCACAGAGACAGTTTGAAAGACAGCGGGCTGTTCCTCCCACACCCGTCGGAAATGTCTACGAGCGAGGCCAGACTAAATATTCACATTTAGTCTGGCTTGCCAGGCTACAAGAAACTCTCAAGCGAAACCATAATAAAACTGTTAAAAAAGCGGAAAGCAGCAGGTACCCTCTCCCTTTCGTCCGTCTTCGGTTCTCACGGCCGTCGGTTTATTTTTAATTTACAGGTCAACGTTCCACTTTTTTCTCAGGACACCGATTTTGTTCGAAGGCAGCAACCTTCTGTTTTGAACGCCGCCTTTGTGTGTGTGTTAACTGTTCATGAGGAAGATGGAACGTAGGCAAAAACAAGTCTGATGTGTTTCTTATGCCTTAGACATCGATTTGGCATGTGAATTAAAGATGTATTTCAGTGTGTTTAGAGCTCATTGGTGTTCCATACCACACATGCCATGTTAACGCGTATTTACACACGTACAGCACGCAGAGGAGCGACGCGCAGACTGTGAAAAACCTCCTCTACGCGTCGCGCGCGCAAAGCTGCGCGTCAGTACATGCTGATTGGTTGAACGAGGAAGCATATCAGTTAGTATCTGCGGAAATGTTGAGAGTTTTTTGCGTCTCTTCTCAAGCGAAACCATAATAAAAAAGTGTTAAAAAAGCGGAAAGCAGCGAAGACTCCCTTTCGGCCATCTTCGGTTCTCACGGCTGTCGGTTTATTTTTATTTACAGGTCAACGTTCCACTTTTTTCTCAGGACACCGATTTTGTTCGAAGGCAGCAACCTTCTGTTTTGAACGCAGCCTGTGTGTGTGTGTTAACTGTTCATGAGGAAGATGGAACGTAGGCAAAAACAAGTCTGACATGTTTCTTATGCCTTAGACATCATTTTGGCGTGTGAAATAAAGACGTATTTCAGTGTGTTTAGGGCTCATTGGCTTTCCATACCACACACGCCATGTTAACACGTACAGCATGCAGAGGAGCAATGTGCAGGCTGCAGAAAACCTCCTCTACGCAGCACGCGCTGATTGGTCGAACAGGGAAGCATATCCGTTCACGCCTGCGGAAATGTTCAGAAGAGACGCAAGAAACTCTCAAGCGAAACCATAATAAAACTGTTAAAAAAGCGGAAAGCAGCAGGTACCCTCTCCCTTTCGTCCGTCTTCGGTTCTCACGGCCGTCGGTTTATTTTTATTTACAGGTCAACGTTCAACTTTTTTCTCAGGACACCGATTTTGTTCGAAGGCAGCAACCTTCTGTTTTGAACGCAGCCTTTGTGTGTGTTAACTAGGGGTGTGTATTGCCAAGGACCTCACAATACGATACGCATCACGATACATTATTGCGATATCAAAATTTTGCGATATATTGCGATATTCTACATAGTTCACTGAAAAATGTAAAATGCATTATGCATCTTAAAATCCAAGTTGTATGTACATCAGATCTCATCTCATTATCTCTAGCCGCTTTATCCTTCTACAGGGTCGCAGGCAAGCTGGAGCCTATCCCAGCTGACTACGGGCGAGAGGCGGGGTACACCCTGGACAAGTCGCCAGATCATCACAGGGCTGACACATAGACAACCATTCACACTCACATTCACACCTACGGTCAATTTAGAGTCACCAGTTAACCTAACCTGCATGTCTTTGGACTGTGGGGGAAACCGGAGCACCCGGAGGAAACCCACGCGGAGAACATGCAAACTCCACACAGAAAGGCCCTTGCCGGCCACGGGGCTCGAACCCAGGACCTTCTTGCTGTGAGGCGACAGCGCTAACCACTACACCACCGTGCCGCCCCTGTACATCAGATGATAGTGATAATTCATGGGACACACTGAGTCAAAACAATGTAATTCAAATTATCCATGCCATTTTACTGTAACTATACAAGCGCAAGTTACAACATATTTGCAGGAACAACACACTGTCTGAAACACATTGAAAAGTGCAGTGTGCATCTTACACTACGTTCACACTGCAAGGCTTAATGCTCAATTCCGATTTTTTTGTGAAATCCGATTTTTTTGTGAGGTCGTTCACATTAACAGATATATGCGACTTGTATGTGATCCTCAGTATGAACGAAAAGCGACCTAAAAGTGTTCCGCATGCGCATTGCAGGATACGACGACGTCACACGCAGTGAGCATAGCCAGTGTTTACGGAAGTAACCTAAAGTTTCCTGTGTGTGACAGTAGCCAGCATGGAGTACCTGGCGATGATGCAGTTGTTGTTCCGACGGAGCCAGAACATGCACAATAGCCTGATGTTAAGGAGGAGGTTGAGAAGAAAGAGGGCAAGGGTTTTGGCTCAGGCGTTCTGCGGGGTAGTGATTGCAACCTCCATTCAAAGGAACGTGTGGGTGCGGAGTCAAATCAAATCAAATCAAGTTTATTTGTACAGCGCTTTTAACAATAAACATTGTCGCAAAGCAGCTTTACAGAATTTGAACGACTTAAAACATGAGCTAATTTTATCCCTAATCTATCCCCAATGAGCAAGCCTGTGGCGACAGTGGCAAGGAAAAACTCCCTCAGACGACATGAGGAAGAAACCTCGAGAGGAACCAGACTCAAAAGGGAACCCATCCTCATTTGGGCAACAACAGACAGCCTGACTATAATATTAACAGTTTTAACAGGTATAACCCTCAACTGTCCTCATGGGGCCGTCCTTCACAGGAGTGGGGCGATAAAACTCCGACCAGACACAGGGCACCAGGATGGATCAAGCAGGTCCGAGGGGCAGAAGAGGCCAGCATCTCAATCCCAGGATCAACATGTAACTCAGAGGGACAGATGGGGGGGGAGAGAGAGAGAGAAAGAAAACACGTTGTTAGGTATGCCCTAAAAATGACAAGTATTAAATCTGTGTGGTAGGCTCGCAGAGACGAGAGTCTTTACATCAGGCATAACACACAATGGCATGTTAATATGGTAAAAAATATATCATGACCTGCTCTGGCTGGATGCTTGATTGGGTGATGGGAGCACACTCCTCAGCAATGATGAGATGCAGATGGGACCCTTAGGCCTGGCCAAGACAATTCAGTTACATTTCACCGGGTCTGGGACATGCGACAGAATGTCTGACGGCCGATTCCCTGCAGACTACGATAGCCAGTCGAGGTCCCCACTGTCTCCACCAAAAGATTTCCTGTTGACTCCATGTAACTCAGAGGGACAGATTTGGGGTGGGGGGGAGAGAAAGAAAACACAGGTGGTTAGGTATGCCCAATGTCACCTGAATAAGTAGGAACAGTATACATATTGCACCGAGTACAAGCAGGGACTCCGGCAACTAACTATGACAGCATAACTAAAAGGAGAGAGCCAGAAGGTAACACAGGCATGAGGGAGCCCCGGGACATAAAGCAGCCAGCCACTACACCGTCAACAAACTCGAGTGAGCAAGCGAGTGGGGACTGACAGCATCCATACATCCCAGTTTACCAAAACACTATGTCTGAGGACCCTCCAGATCTACTCCTTTACCTCATAAACACCATTAACAAAAGGCTTGACTAAACAGATATGTTTTCAGCCTAGACTTAGAGTCGCATTGATGTCATGCGCCATGTTGTTGTAACTTTTTTTGAGAGACCCGCCGCCTACTTCAGCGCAGAATAGTGACGTTTGTGGCTTGTTGATGACGTGTAAGTCGGATGAATGCGACCTGGTGGTTCAGACTGAAGTCGCATATGAAAAGATCGGATAGGAATCGGAATTAGGATCACATATCCAAACGGCCTGGGTCGGATTTGAAAAAATCGGATCTGTGTCGTTCATATTGTCAATAAAAGATCGGATACAGGTCACATATGGGCGAAAAAAATCGGATTTGAGTCACTTCAGCCTGCAGTGTGAACGTAGAGTTAGTCTCCCTGAGCACAATTATGAAACAAAGTGCAGTGTGGGTCAGTGTCCACACACTGAAACTGAATTGAAACCTCAGTGAATCAAGTTTCTTCTGAACTTAGAGTAAATACTCAAAATAAAATGCAATGTCTCACACACACTAAAATTGAAATTGCAAAATAAAGTGTAGCTTCTTGCCTTTGGCCTTAAATGACAAAATTAAGTTCACAGTTACAGTAAGTCACACATCACTGAAGTAGACAGGAGGACTTTGGCGCTGTCCAGTGTAGTTTGCTTCGGGTTGGGTTTCGGTGGCTCCGGCTGAGCTAATATGTCGGGGTGGTGTCGTGCTAAGTAAGTTCGCAAGTTTGTTGTGTTACCCGAGTATCTAATTGGAGCGAAACAGGTTTTGTAAAGTGCATACTCTTTGTCCAGCTCACTGTTTTTTTCTCCTTTCCTTTGGAATCCAAAGTACCTCCAAACATCTGCCTTAAAGTTTGGCGGCGTCTCTAGGTTTACGTTAACAGCCATGCTTGCTTGTTTTTTTCCCCTCACTGCAACCGCCGGGGAAAAAAGAGAAGATGAAGAGTGCCTTGCAGTGAGGTAGCGGCACAGCGACACCTCGCGGAGCGGAGGTGCGGAAGTCGTACTGGATTTACAACACGTCTGAAACATGATTTATTATTTGAAAAAATATCGATATTCAAATTTTGAGTATCGATATTAAATCGGAAGACAAAGTATCGCAATATATCGCCGTATCGATATTTTTGCCCACCCCTAGTGTTAACTGTTCATGAGGAAGATGGAACGTAGGCAAAAACAAGTCTGACATGTTTCTTATGCCTTAGACCAGGGGTTTTCAAAGTGTGGGAGAGTCAGCCCCCCCCTCAGAGAGCAAATAAACAACAGCACCCCCTTACAATTTTTGTTGTTGCTATACTTAATGTTCCATTCGTATTTTTAAAAAAAATGGTTGTTGTACACATTTTAAATATCTGTGCTTTTTAAAACATCTTTTTTATACATTTTAAACGTCTGTGCTTTTTTTTTTTAAACATCTTGTTTTACACATTTTAAACACATAGCATCGTTAGCTAGCACCTCTTGGCAGACAACACACTGTGGCAGTGGAGCATCTTCAGATCCAGTCCATGAAAATCCAAACTTTAAATAATCGTGGTCATACTTCCTTCTTTTGTTGCTTGGCCCAGACTCTGTCTCCTCACTCACTGTAGCTTTAGGTACTAAAAATCGATCCATTTTGTCTCTGACAAAGGCTAGCTGAAGTTCGCTAAATGTCTGCAATAGTAACTTATTCTGGTTTATTTTTCCTCACGTTGCACCCCCCCGAAGAACTCTGGCGCCCCCTAGGGGAGGCATGCCCCACACTTTCACAACCGGACGTACGATTTTTTGGCCGTGCAATTTTTGGCGTTTCCCAAATCGCTGCGTTTTTTTTGGTCATGGAGAAAGACGCACGTTGGCCATAGGTTTGTCTTGCAACCTGAAAAAAAAACGTAAGCGCCCGTAGAGTTTGTTTGACATGACAAAGAACCTCTGAGGCCGGTCTACGGCTCGAAAATCAGCATGTCACATGCTGTGCGTTTCTTGCGTTTTTTGCACGTAGACCGGCCATAGGAGCCACCCACGTGCAATGAACCGGTGCTACAGGTGCTCTAGCCCCTGCCCCTTTTCTGTTTGCTGTCCAAAGTGCCCTTTTCGTAGGGACTGTTTTGTTGCTTTTTTTAAAAAATATTTGTAAAAGATAAGTTAGCTCCAACATCAATATTCTCTACAATTTGACAATAATACATGAAATTATAGATTTATAAAATAACGTTTTTCTATGTAAATGCGGGCATCAATCCGTGACGTCATGCATTCAGTGAACCTCCGTGCAGAAAGCGCATGCAGGCGGTTGACAGTGGGAGACAGTGCGAGGAACGGCATGGTAAGGTCACACTGAAAGTCTCCTTTCATTTCTTATCTGAACATGCAATACTGTGCAGCTTAGAACACAACAGTAAATGCGTAGGGTTGTTTATCATTTAATGAAGCCGCCTAGGCTATATTTAAACCGTTTGCTCCATCCATTTCATTAACGTGGCAGATTCGGAAACTTTAGTTTGAACGACAGCGTTAATAACATATTCTAGCAGCTTTGAAAACTTAAGGCTGAATGACGACGTCCACAACATATTCTATCAAGACACACAGAATGTTCAGTTGCAATTGAAATTTAGTTTTCAATAAAGTTAACTTGTGTGAAAAGTTTGTTCCAAGTGCCCTTTTTTGAATGTTGAGCCCCTGCCCCTCCAAAGGTCTTTGCACAGCCCTGGTAGGAGCACGTACGGCCGGATGTGACCTAGGCTATAGGGTGTTTTCACACCTGGTCCCCTTTAAAGGAACCAGACTCAGTCCTCTTTAAGTGGACCAACAGAAAAAGAACTCAGTTCTTTTTGTGTTCACACTGTGAATTTATTACAAAGAGGACTGGGTTCTCTTTCTAGTCCAGTTAAGCTTTGATGGGGCCTCAGTCCTCTTTCTGTTCACACCAGGTCCTCTAGAGCCCTCAGACCCACAGTGCACGGAATTCTGGGTAATTTTTTCTTGAATCAAAATGTCTGCTGCCATGCTTGCCCTGCTGTATTCTTTGATCAAAATAGTGCGGATTAAGGAAAATAAATTTATTCCAGCGGCTGTGGTAAGTTCCAAAAGGAAGTTGAGTTTCCCTGCTACAGTCACGTGACCAACTACGGCAAACGAAGGTGGTCAAACTACAGTGAAAAAGGCGAAGTGAACCCGGTGCGCTTTTTGTTCACAATGCGCAGATTAGGCGAACCGTACCGTTGATTTTTAGCGAACCGTACGGAGACCACCTCCTGAGGTGGTCTCAGTTCGGTTCGCTTTAAAGGGGTCTGGGTACGGTTGGAGTGTTCACATATGCGCAAAAAATGCTGAGTCATCGATCTGAGTTCAGTTAGATGGCTGAAAGGGACCAAGTGTGAAAACACCCTTAGACATCATTTTGGCGTGTGAATTAAAGGGTGTTTTCACACTTGGTCCCTTTCATATGTGAACACTCCAACCGTACCCAGACCCCTTTAAAGCAAACCGAACTGAGACCACCTCAGGAGGTGGTCTCAGTACGGTTCGCCTAATCTGCGCATTGTGAACAAAAAGCGCACCGGGTTCACTTCGCCTTTTTCACTGTAGTTTAACCTTCTTCGTTTGCCGTAGTTGGTCACGTGACTGTAGCAGGGAAACTCAACTTCCTTTTGGAACTTACCACAGCCGCTTTACAGTTCTCTGAACTTACTGACTGATGAGTCGGCCACAATAATATAACTATATTTTATATATTTATATATAAATATATAAATAAGGGCGGCACGGTGGTGTAGTGGTTAGCGCTGTCGCCTCACAGCAAGAAGGTCCTGGGTTCGAGCCCCGGGGCCGGCGAGGGCCTTTCTGTGTGGAGTTTGCATGTTCTCCCCGTGTCCGCGTGGGTTTCCTCCGGGTGCTCCGGTTTCCCCCACAGTCCAAAGACATGCAGGTTAGGTTAACTGGTGACTCTAAATTGACCGTAGGTGTGAATGTGAGTGTGAATGGTTGTCTGTGTCTATGTGTCAGCCCTGTGATGACCTGGCGACTTGTCCAGGGTGTACCCCGCCTTTCGCCCGTAGTCAGCTGGGATAGGCTCCAGCTTGCCGGCGACCCTGTAGAAGGATAAAGCAGCTAGAGATAATGAGATGAGATATATAAATAAATATATAATATAATATAATAAATTTATTTTCCTTAATCCGCACTATTTTGATCAAAGAAGACAGCAGGGCAAGCATGGCAGCAGACATTTTGATTCAAGAAAAAATTACCCAGAATTCCATGCACTGGGAGTCTGAGGGCTCTAGAGGGCCTGGTGTGAACAGAAAGAGGACTGAGGCCCCATCAAAGCTTAACTGGACCAGAAAGAGAACCCAGTCCTCTTTGTAATAAATTCACAGTGTGAACACAAAAAGAACTGAGTTCTTTTTCTGTTGGTCCACTTTAAGAGGACCGAGTCTGGTTCATTTAAAGGGGACCAGGTGTGAAAACACCCAAAGACGTATTTCAGTGTGTTTAGAGCTCATTGGCGTTCCATAACCTACACACACGCCATGTTAACGCGTCTTTACGCACGTACAGCACGCAGAGGAGCGACGCGCAGAGCGCGGAAAACCTCCTCTACGCGTCGCGCGCGCGCGCATCAGTACGCGCTGATTGGTCGAACGGGGAAGCATATCCGTTCGCGTATCCGGAAATGTCGAGAAGAGACGCAAGAAACTCTCAAGCGAAACCATAATAAAACAGTGTTAAAAAACAAATAATCAACAATAACAAGAAATGGGGCAATTTGAGGATCAGTTAGCAGAACAAGTGCGACGTTATAAGCACTTATACGACCCTTCTTCAAAAAATTACAAGCACAGTGAGGTGGTGCTGAAATCCTGGAAGGAAATCGGAAAAAGCCTGGGCGAGGATCCGGAGGTGTGCATGAAGAAATGGAAAGCAATCCGAGACAAATATGTGCGTCTGAAAAAAAAATTAAAGAGCAGAAACGGCGACTCAGGCCCGGATGAAGACAAAGAGCCGGAGTATTGTATGAGGTTGTCGTGGCTCAGCGGATTTATTAAACACCGAGACACAAAGAGCGACTTTGTCCCGAAGAGCGAATTGGCAGGATGGGGGAGGGGCACAGTGCAGCACGCGCCGTGCAGCGACGACGAGTCCGCGTGCTCGGAAGTGTCGTCAGTGAGTCAGCCAGTGAAGAAAAGGAAGCGCGTGCCCAAAGGCGAGGACATTTCCGACAAGATCTCCACTTTACGGCAGGAAATGGTGAACTGCACAGCTCTGGTGTCGCAGCTGAGCGCCATCACCGAATCCCGACGGAGCAGCGACGAGTTTTTCACCTTTGCCCAGGCTGTAGCCGACTCTCTCCGGAAACTCCCTCCTGAGCGGGTGGAAGCAACCAAAGTGAAACTGTTTACTGTGCTCGGAGAAGCACACAGTGCAGCCAGACATTAGAAATAAATCTATACTCCAGATCTATATATTTTTGTTTGATGTCATGCACAAATAGCCTCTCTAACAATCCCTGTTTTTACAACACATTTCCTTCCATCCATCATCTGTACCTGCTTTATCCTGTTCTACAGGGTCGCAGGCAAGCTGGAGCCTATCCCACCTGACTATGGGAGTCAGCAGGTCATCGCAGGCCTGACACAACCATCCACACTCACGTTCACTTTAGAGCCAGCGATTAACCTAACCTGCATGTCTTTGGACCCGGACGAAACCTGTGCAGACACGGCGAGAACATGCAAATTCCACGCAGAAAGGCCCTCGTTGGCTGCTGGGCTCGAACCCAGGACCTTCTTGCTGTGAGGCGACAGTTCTAACCACTACACCACCGTGCATTCTTACACAGTAACATATAATAATAACAACTATTTTTATATTAAATAAAGTAAATGGTTCATAACTTTTGGTGTTTCATTCATTTTTGTTTTAGTACAGTAGCTCTACCAACATGTAGCCACAGTTTTATGGCCCTTTTCCACTACCCTTTTTCAGCTCACTTCAGCCCGACACGGCTCGCGTTTCGACTACCTCAGAGCAGCACGACTGAGCTCGCTTCAGCCTTACTTAGCACCCAAAACTCGCACGGTTTTGGAGTAGGGCTGAAGCGAGCCAAACCGAGCCGAGTGGGGCTAGGGGCGTGAGGAGACACTCCCCTGTGCACTGATTGGTGAGGAGGAGTGTCCTCACATGCCCACACACGCCCCGCGAGCACGCTGGGATCTGTAAATACCGTAAACCCGGAAGAAGAATAATTACGAATTACGAGAATTATGAAGCCTTATGCGCCTCGCCTCATCTATACGCTCTTGCCAGTATCTGTTGTCGGTGACAACAAGCCACAGCACCAAGACCAGCAACACTAACGACTCCATGTTTATTGTTTACTATCCGGGTCATGAGACTGCCGCTTAAAAGATCACTGATGTCACTGTTTGTGCCGCCTAACGACATCACGTGACGTCCACCCACTTTTGCTAACTCTACCCAATGTGTCCACCCACTTCCAGCCAGCACGGTTCAGCGCGGTTGTAGTCGAAATACAACTCCAACAGCCCCACTCAGCTCGACTCAGCCCAACTCAGCCGTGTTGGTAGTGGAAAAGCGGCATTAGTCAGGTATACAGTCATGGCTGAAAGCGTTGGCACCCCAGATTTTTCCAGAAAATGAAGCATATCTCCCAGAAAATTATTGCATTTACACGTTTTGTTATATACATGTTTATTACCTTTGTGTGCACTGGATTAAAAGAAAAAGGAAAAAAAGCAAAATTGATACAATTTCACGCAAAACTCAAAAAATGGGTCGGACAAAATTGTTGGCACCCTCAACTTAATATTTGGTTGCACACCCTTTGGAAAAAATAACTGAAATCAATCGCTTCCTATAACCATCAACAAGCTTCTTACACCTCTCAACTGGAATTTTAGACCATTGTTCTTTTGAAAATTGCTCCAGTTCTCTCATATTTGAAGGGTGCCTTATCCCACCAGCAATTTTAAGATCTCTCCACAGGTGTTCAATGGGATTCAGATCAGGACTGATTGCTGGCCACTTTAGAACCCTCCAGTGCTTTCTTTCCATCCATTTCTGGGTGCTTTTTGAGGTATGTTTGGGGTCATTGTCCTGCTGAAAGACCCATGACCTAGGACACAAACCCAGCTTTCTGACACTGGGCCCTACGTTGCGACCCAAAATCCCTTGATAATCTTAAAATTTCATGATATCTTGCACACAGTCAAGGCATCCAGTGCCAGAGGCAGCAAAACAACCCCAAAACATCTTTGAACCTCCACCATATTTGACTGTAGGTATTGTGTTCTTTTCTTTGTAGGCCTCATTCCGTTTTCAGTAAACAGTAGAATGATGTGTTTTGCCAAAAAGCTCTATCTTGGTCTCATCTGTCCACAAGACGTTTTCCCAAAAGGATTTTGGCTTATTCACGTACATTTTGGCAAACTGCAGTCTAGCTTTTTTATGTCTCTGTGTCAGCAGTGGGGTCCTCCTTGGTCTTCTGCCATAGCGTTTCATTTCATTCAAATGTCAACGGCTAGTTCGCGCCGACACTGATGCACCCTGAGTCTGCAGGAGAACTTGAATACATTTGGAACTTGATTGGGGCTGCGTATCCACCATTCGGACAATCCTGCGTTGCAACCTTGCATCAATTTTTCTCTTTCGTCCTCGTCCAGGGAGATTAGCTACAGTGCCATGGGTTTGGAACTTCTTGATGATGTTGCGCACCGTGGACAAAGGAACACAAAGATCTCTTGAGATGGCCTTGTAACCTTGAGACTGTTGATATTTCGCCACAATTCTGGTTCTCAAGTCCTCAGACAGCTCTCTTCTCCTCTTTCTGTCCTCCATGTTTAGTGTGGTACACACAGACACACAATGCAAAGACTGAGTCGACTTCTCTCCTTTTTATCTGGTTTCAGGTGTGATGCTTATATTGCCCACACCTGTTACTTGCCACAGATGAGTTTAAACAAGCAGCACAGGCTTGAAACTAAATAATTTACCCACAATTTTGAAAAGGTGCCAATAATTTTGTCCGGCCCATTTTTGGAATTTTGTGCGAAATTATGCAAATTATTATTTTTTATCTGGTTTTTTTTTGTATTGTTTCAATACACACAAAGGAAATAAACGTGTTTAAAAAAACATGGGTAATTGCAATCATTTTCTAGGAGAAATACTTCATTTTCTGGAAAAAAAAATCTGAGGTGCCAACACTTTCGGCCATGACTGTACGTGTGGCGGCCCGGGAAAACCTTTCACATGCAAACTCTACACAGAAAGGCCCTCGTTGGCCGCTGGGCTCGAACCCAGGGCCTTCTTGCTGTGAGGTGACAGTGCTAACTACTACACCACCTGTGCAGTCTTATACATCTCATCTCATTATCTCTAGCCACTTTATCCTTCTACAGGGTTGCAGGCAAGCTGGAGCCTATCCCAGCTGACTACGGGCGAAAGGCGGGGTACACCCTGGACAAGTCGCCAGGTCATCACAGGGCTGACACATAGACACAGACAACCATTCACACTCACATTCACACCCACGGTCAATTTAGAGTCACCAGTTAACCTAACCTGCATGTCTTTGGACTGTGGGGGAAACCGGAGCACCCGGAGGAAACCCACGCGGACAACATGCAAACTCCGCACAGAAAGGCCCTCGCCGGCCCCGGGGCTCAAACCCAGGACCTTCTTGCTGTGAGGCGACAGCACTAACCACTACACCACCGTGCCGCCCCAGTCTTATACATAATAATAACTATTTTTATATTAAGTAAATGGTTCATAACTTCTGGTGTTTTATTCATTTTTGTTTTAGTACAGTAGCTCTACCAACAGTTTTAGTCAGGTACTGTATGTGTGGCAGCCTGGGAAAACCCTTCACATGCAAATTCCACACAGAAAGGCCCTCGTTGGCCACTGGGCTCGAACCCAGGACCTTCTTGCTGTGAGGCAACTGTGCTAACCACTACGCCACCATGCATTCTTACACAGTAACACCTAATAATAACTTTTTATTTTAAATAAATTAAGTGGTTCATAACTTCTGGTGTTTGATTCATTTTGGTGCAGTAGCTCTACCAACATGTAGCCACAGTTTTAGTCAGGTATACATGTGGCGGCCTGGGAAAACCCTTCACATGCAAACTCTACACAGAAAGGCCCTCGCCAGCTGCTGGACTTGAACTCAGGACCTTCTTGCTGTGAGGCGACAGTGCTACCGGTAACTACATACTACACCACCATGCATTCTTACACATAATAATAACTTTTTATAATAAATAAAGTAAATGGTTCATAATTTCTGGTGTTTCATTCATTTTTGTTTTACTACAGTAGCTCTACCAATATGTAGCCACAGTTTTAGTCAGGTATACATGTGGTGGCCTGGGAAAACTCTTCACATGCAAATTCCACACAGAAAGGCCCTCGTTGGCCACTGGGCTCAAACCCAGGACTTTCTTGCTTTGAGGCAACAGTGCTAACCACTACACCACCGTGCATTCTTACACAGTAACACATAATAATAATAACTATTTTTATATTAAATAAAGTAAATGGTTCATAACTTCTGGTGTTTCATTCATTTTGGTACATTAGTCCTACCAACACGTAGCCACAGTTTTAGTCAGGTATACATGTGGCAGCCTGGGAAAACCCTTCATATGCAAACTCTATACAGAAAGGCCCCTGCCAACTGCTGGCCTTGAACCCAGGACCTTCTTGCTGTGAGACGACAGTGCTAACCACTATGCCACCTGTGCGTTCTTACACAGTAACACACAATAATAATAGCTATTTTTATATAAAATAAAGTAAATGGTTCATAATTTCTGGTGTTTCATTCATTTTGGTGCAGTAGCTCTACCAACATGTACGGTAGCCACAGTTTTAGTCAGGTATGCGTGTGGCAGCCTGGGAAAACCCTTCACATGCAAACTCCACACAGAAAGGCCCTTGCTTGCTGCTGGGCTCAAACCCAGGACCTTCTTGCTGTGAGGCGACAGTGCTAACTACTACACCACCCATGCATTCTTACACAGTAACCCATAATAACTACTTTTATATTAAATAAAGTAAGTGGTTCATAACTTCTGGTGTTTCATTTATTTTTGTTTTGGTACAGTAGCTCTACCAACATGTAGCCACAGTTTTAGTCAGGTATATGTGTGGCGGCCTGGGAAAACCCTTCATATGGTGAAATTATTGACATTTTCTACTCTAGTTCTGAAAACAAGAACCCTTTATTAAGCACAGTGAAATTCCCCCTCTGCTTCAGATTTAACCCATCTGAAGCAGTTTGTTTGTTTGTTTGTTTTATCCCATGCGGGGGGCAAGCTGGAGCCTATCCCAGCTGACCATGGGCAAGAGGCAGGGTACACCCTGGACAAGTCGCCAACTCATCGCAGGGCTGACACACAAACAACCATTCACACTCATGGTCAATTTAGAGCCACCAATTAACCTAACCTGCATATTTTTGGACTGTAGAAGGAAACACACACAGACACAGGGAGAAGATGCAAACTCCACACAGAAAGGCCCTCGTCGGCCGCTGGGTTCAAACCCAGAACCTTCTTGCTATGAGGTGACAGTGCAAACTACTACACCACCATGCCGCATCTGAAGCAGTGAACACATACGCAAAGCAGTGGGCAGCTATGCTCAAGCAGTTGGAGGTTAGGTGCCTTGCTCAAGGCCATGATACAGAGGGAGGGTAAAGTGCTGTTCATTCATTCAATGCCCCTCACATTTTTTTCCCCTACTGGTCCTGGGAATCAAACAAGCGACCCTTTGGGCCCAACCTTCAGGCCATGGCTGCCCCATGTTAACCTAACCTGCATGTCTTTGGACTGTGGTGGAAGCCCAGCAAGAACATAGGGAGAACATGCAAACTCCACACAGAAAGGCCCACGTTGGCCACTGGGCTCAAACCCAGAACCTTCTTGCTTTGAGGCAACAGTGCTAACCACTACACTACTGTGCCACCCTACAGAGTTCCTATGGGTCATGGAATTTCTGGAATATCATGGAAACTTTAAGTTTATTTGATTCGTCACATAGTTTATGAACTATATATATATATATATATATATATATATATATATATATATATATATATATATATATATATATATACAGAGGAATACAGGGTGAAGCCCCAATTTTTTTTTTAAACACTTTTGATTTGGCATCAATTTTTTACACTGGATGCCCTTCTTGACACAACCCTCCTCAATCTTTCCACACTTGGGACTGGCAGTAAGTATGCACTCGCTTGCGTAACCCCAGTGGTTGGGTATTTTTTTTTATCTAACCTGCATGTCTTTGAACTGTGGGAGGAAACAGACACAGGGAGAACATGCAAACTCCACACAGAAGGTCATTGGATTTTATCTTGTGATTGGGCAACAGAGTTTTCTGAACCAATGAAGCTTTGAATCCAAATGAGATGAAAAAGGTTGATTGCTTGAAATTTTGTTTAACACAGTGCACATTCACAGCCCCTGATAAAAAAAAAGAATAGTAGAGGCCAATACATTTGGACGGCATGGTGGTGCAATGGTTAGCACTGTCGCCTCACTGCAAGAAGGCTCTGGGTTTGAGCCTAGTAGCCGATGGGGGCCTTTCTGTGTAGAGTTTGCGTGTTCTCCCCGTGTCTGCATGGGTTTTCTCCAGGTGCTCTGGTTTCCCCCACAGTCCAAATACATGCAGTTAGGCTAATTGGTGGCTTTAAATTGCCCATAGGTGTGAATGGTTGTTTCCCAAGCCCAGAAATGGGAGGGTTGTGGCAGGAAGGGCGTGTGATGTAAAACTGTGCTCCAATTAATATGACATGTGGATCAGAAGGGTCCACATGGACCCCAACCTGGCAACAGTGCTCGACAAGGAGGAGGAAGAAGAAGCTAATACATATGTATATGTTACTGTTATACTGTGGCTGGTTTTTATCAGCAGAAAGAAGGCCAGTTTTCCTGCTCATTACAGGTCATGGAAATTTAGGTTTATAGTCAGTAAAAGGGAAACTACACGCTTTCCTGAATGAAAATATCATTGTCTTTTGTGATTACAAGTAAAACTATAGCATTTTAAAATCAGGTTACCCTCAAAAGTTCCAGTGGAGATGAAAGAACTTGAAAATCCCATTATCACTGTGGCACAAGGAGCATCAGGGACATTTTGGCAGCCAATATCTGATTGCAAACTCAATTCAGGGGGATAATGTCTGGAGTGTGTGAGGAAATCACACTTTACACTGAGCTAAGAGGTTTTAGACATCTTTCAGCAGACTGACTTGTATAAAGCATCTCCTTACGCAATGTGATCTTTGCAGAAAGCATATTCAAGATTAAATAGTAAATAAAAATCTACATTGTTTTGGTGAAATATAGTTCCTGTTTTTACAATGTTGAGGCATTAAAGTATGTTATAGGCAGAAAAACTGGGCTCAAACCAGATTCTTCGATGGTTTTCAAGAAATTAAAGGTATACTACCTTTCAGATTTTTCAAGTGTAGGTCATAAAAAGAATTTTCCCTGACACCCAATTATTTTTGTTTAGTGGACCGAAAGCTACTGAATTCGTCTCATCTCATCTCATTATCTCTAGCCGCTTTATCCTGTTCTACAGGGTCGCAGGCAAGCTGGAGCCTATCCCAGCTGACTACGGGCAAAAGGCGGGGTACACCCTGGACAAGTCGCCAGGTCATCACAGGGCTGACACATAGACACAGACAACCATTCACACCTACGGTCAATTTAGAGTCACCAGTTAACCTAACCTGCATGTCTTTGGACTGTGGGGGAAACCGGAGCACCCGGAGGAAACCCACGCGGACACGGGGAGAACATGCAAACTCCACACAGAAAGGCCCTCGCCGGCCACGGGGCTCGAACCCGGACCTTCTTGCTGTGAGGCGACAGTGCTAATCACTACACCACCGTGCCGCCTGAGAAAAATTGTATAAAATGTATTTCTTCAATTCAGAACACACTTAAAAAAGTTTTCAAAAGAGAGGCGGGAGTAACCAAAAATTTCTGATCAAGAAAGCGGAGGCTGTTATGCTTATTACGTGAAAATGTTTGATTTGATTAAAAGGTGTCTGGGCCACGAACAATGTCCAAATCACCATCGGGTTGTTGTTGTTTACATGTGTCCTGTTACAGGAACTTGGTCAGGGCTCTGCAGGTCTTAACTGAAGCACTTCAAATTAAAGGTTAGCGGGCTGCTAAAGTTTGCAGACACTGAACAAGCAGGACTCGGTGCAATATTAGCCAACATTAGCACAATTTGATATGATTTAATAACGTCTTTGTGACCTTAATGAACACCAGTTGTCAGTATTTAGTCGGATTGTTATTTACATGCCACACAAACTTAGAAAACAGTCATATTCGTATGTTGTCGTTTTTACACACTGAATACGAACTAGCCTGGGCCCGCCCATCCTAAGCGTGACGCAACACGAGGGCCTGTTGCGAGCTTATGGCCCTTTTCCACTACCCTTTTTCAGCTCACTTCAGCTCGCTTCAGCTCACTTCAGCCCGACACGGCTCGCGTTTCGACTACCAAAAACCAGCACGACTCAGCTCGTTTCAGCCCTGCTTAGCCCCTAAAACTCGCACCGTTTTGGAGTAGGGCTGAAGCGAGCCAAACCGTGCTGACTGAGGCTGGGGGCGTGAGCAGACACTCCCCTGTGCACTGATTGGTGAGGAGGAGTGTCCTCACATGCCCACACACGCCCCGCGAGCACGCTGGGATCTGTAAACACCGCAAACCCGGAAGAAGAATAATTATGAATTACGAGAATTTCTGAAGCCTTATGCGCCTCGCCTCATCTATACGCTCTTGCCAGTATCTGTTGGCGTTGTCGGTGACAACAAGCCACAGCACCGAGACCAGCAACACTAACGACTCCATGTCCTCCATGTTTATTGTTTACTATTCGGGTCGTGAGACTACCGCTTAAAAGCTCACTGAATCAGTGACATACAGAGCATCGTGGACGAGTTCGCGGAGCGCAAGGCTCGTCGTATGCCCTTCAAATAATGCGCGCAGTAGGCTATTGATGTTTTATTAGAGCCATGTACAGTATGTCGCCTAATGTTTTTTTGTTTCTGAGTTACATGTTCGTTTGAAGGACTTAATGTACAAAATAACATAGTTGCACCCCGTAGTGTTGAAATTGGTAAACACAGTGCATTCAGTGAGGTTCGCACCGCCCTCCTTTTATTTCTGACTCTTCCTGTCACCACTCTGAGCGCTCATTCGTATGCCCTTCAAATAATGTGCGCAGTATAGGCTATTGATGTTTTATTATGAGCCATGTACAGTATCCTAATGTTTTTTGTTTCTGAGTTACATGTTCGTTTGAAGGACTTGATGTACTAAATAACATAGTTGCACCCGGTAGTGTTGAAATTGGTAAACACCGCAGTTGCGGACATTTTGTAGCCTAAAATGATGTTATGATAAGCTTTAATAAAGGGCCCGGTCATTTGCCCCGCCCCCGGCCCGGCTCTGACTTGTTCCGCCACTGTCACTGATGTCACTGTTTGCGCTGCTTAACGACATCACGTGACGTCCACCCACTTTCACTAACTCCACCCAATGTGTCCACCCACTTCCAGCCAGCACGGTTCAGCGCGGTTGTAGTCGAAATGCAACTCCAACAGCCCCGCTCAGCTCGACTCGGCACGGCACGGCTCAGCCGCGTTTGTAGTGGAAAAGCGGCATTAGTCTGGCCAGGCAGGCTATCTACAGCTCTTCCAAGCTCCGGAAAAATCGGGAGCCAATCAACTTTGAGCATCTCCAACGGCCCTGGGTAGAGGCGTGTTCAAGGCAGTGACGTAGTAGAACTGCGACCGGAAGCCATAGATTGTTTACAGAATCATGCTGTATTTGAAAGCATTCAACGGGAAGTTCTCATTGAAAACGGAGCAAAGAGCAGCCCTGGAGGTACTTATTGAAAGGAAGGACGTTTTCGCCTTGCTCCCGACCGGCTTCGGTAAGAGTTTAATCTACCAGTTAGCCCCGCTAGTAGCTAAATCAATGGGGCTCAGTGAGAATCCTATCGTCGCGTCACATACGTCAGAGGAAAGAGTGATGTAATTGGTTTAAGCTTCGTCACAGCCTTTTCTGGCTTCGACCAGTAGCAAACTGAGGCATTTCAGGGAGGCGGGTCAACCATGGGCTCTGGGAAACGGTTGGGCTTAATATCTTGGCCAGACAAATAGCTCGTAGAGCTTTGAAGTCGCGTTAGCCAGACTAAATACGAACTGTTGTTAACTGATTCATTCTACAAACTAATCTAACGTTACATTCTTCAAGGACAGTTTGCTAGCTAGCAGCCGGTCACTGCACTGCAACCGCACTTGCTAATTGACATGGTAGCCAAACATGCTTTTGCTTATTGTTTTCATGATCACGCCCCCAGAGTGAATATTCATGAGCGAATTTTGCGTGGTGTTTCGCCCAGTGGAAACCTACAGTAACCATTTGTATACCGCGCACGGAGCGTGAGGGTTTTTTTCTTCAGTCAGAAATATTCGTAGGGACATGCCCAAACCGTCCATACCCAATTCTACACCTATGCTAATAAATATCGGCGGTCAGCGAGCATCTCGGTTCGTTTAGCGACAGAATGATGTAACTGTCAGTGCAAAGTCAAGGTAAACCTGTAGATGGCAGTAATGCAACACTGTGGATGCCAGCTGCCGTAAAACCCGAAAGAAGAAGAAGAAGAAGAAGGTAAACCTGAGCATGTGCACACGGACCTCCATAGATTTACTTATAGAAGACTGGATGCCTCGTCCCCGTTGCCCGTCAACGAAGTCGAACGTCCGCACATGGCGGCCATCTTACCTCAGACAGCTGGCTTACCCATTACATTGTGTTGGTAGCGATATGTACTTTTCAGATGACCGTAACTTCCTCAAATTTCAATCGATATTCAAACGGTTTGGTTTGTTATATAAAAAAAAACAAACGGAAGTATGTATTTATGATATTAATGATGAATAATCATTTTATGTTTTAAAAAAAATACGCTTAGCTTGGCGAAAATATTTCAGTCTACTACAGACTGTAAGACAGGATGCATGCTGAAATTCCTCTGCTGTGAGAAGCCTAACACTGCATACTTATGGATAACTGCGGCCTTAGGACAAATAACCATACAATTTATTTCCAATTTTTAGTGAAAATATTTTACATGTGATAGGGCCGTAGGGGAAGCTAAAGTTAAATAAACAGCTTACTCACTTCTGAAACTTCAGAAATACTTCATCCACCTCAAAAACCTAATGCACTCACATCATAGCATAATAACAAATGTAAACTCACATCATAGCATAATAACAAATGTAAACTCACATCATAGCATAATAACAAATGTGAACTCACATCATAGCATAATAACAAATGCAAACTCACATCATAGCATAATAACAAATGCAAACTCACATCATAGCATAATAACAAATGCAAACTCACATCATAGCATAATAACAAATGCAAACTCACATCATAGCATAATAACAAATGCAAACTCACATCATAGCATAACAACAAATGCAAACTCACATCATAGCATAATAACAAATGCAAACTCACATCATAGCATAACAACAAATGCAAACTCACATCATAGCATAATAACAAATGCAAACTCACATCATAGCATAATAACAAATGTGAACTCACATCATAGCATAATAACAAATGCACTGCCCGAGTAAGTAATAGTATAAAACAGTGATAGCGACTCACGGTAGTTTGTGACAAAAAAAAAGAAAGGATTTAATCATGTGGTTATACTTCCAAGGATAAAAAGATATCTTTACATTTACAAAAAGAACATTCAAAGCTGATTATCATGTCAAAGTCAATATATGTTAGCACAGATTGAAATTTCATTTGACTAGGCTCCAATGTGCAGTTAAAATAAAACTAAACATACGGATATAAACATCTACAATTAAAACACACACACATCAGCTTGTCATCAAAGTCAGTACTTTGATTTCCTGTAAATCATAATGTGAGTGCTGTGCTTGCGTAAGTCTTCATACCCCTTGTCTGTGGTAAGATGGCCGCCCTGTGCGGACGTTCTGGAATACGCGGTGAGGAATCTAGTCTTCGTAAATCTATGCGGACTTCCTCTAGACTGGTACCAAAATCCAGAATTGTGACACCCAAAGGCATTTTTGAGACAAAGTCGGCAAACAGTCTTATTTTGTCAATTTGGGTGTGCCGAATTCAAATCTGCAATATGCCGAGCTCTATCTGACCTCTGTTGACCTCTAGAGGTCATTGAACTTTGGGCCTGTAAACGTCTCAGCTGAACCCAGTTTCTCAGCTTTCTAAGGAATGAAATGTACTAGAATGATTAATGAAGTTAGCAAATGGCCTTGTTTGTTAAATGTTTGGGTGCTGAATTCATTTTTCATTTGTAAAACGACATATGACCTGGGCGGCACGGTGGTGTAGTGGTTAGCGCTGTCGCCTCACAGCAAGAAGGTCCTGGGTTCGAGCCCCGTTGCCGGCGAGGGCCTTTCTGTGTGGAGTTTGCATGTTCTCCCCGTGTCTGCGTGGATTTCCTCCGGGTGCTCCGGTTTCCCCCACAGTCCAAAGACATGCAGGTTAGGTTAACTGGTGACTCTAAATTGACCGTAGGTGTGAATGTGGGTGTGAATGGTTGTCTGTGTCTATGTGTCAGCCCTGTGATGACCTGGCGACTTGTCCAGGGTGTACCCCGCCTTTCGCCCGTAGTCAGCTGGGATAGGCTCCAGCTTGCCTGCGACCCTGTAGAACAGGATAAAGCGGCTAGAGATAATGAGATGAGATGAGACATATGACCTCTGATAACCTCAAGGTCATTAAACTTGGCCTATAGGCCTATGCATTTAACGGCATTTTTAAACTGACTTTACTCCCCCAAAAAGAATATGAACAGACAAAAAACAAATAGAAAGGAACAAATACAACATTAAATGCCAGTCCATGTACATGTGACTTACTTTTCACAATGAGAATGCCTAGGCGATCACCTTACATAACATTGCATTACATTTAGCGGTTATTGTTTATACAAAGCTACTGAAAAAAGGACAGATTCAGCAGCATACAAAATGTGGGGGCATACAGGGTGTACAGGTTAATCAGGGTTAGTATATATGAGAGTTTTTTTCTTTGTTTTTTTTTTTGTTTTAAACAGGGTAAAGCCTTTACAAAAAACAAACAACAAAGAAAAAATGTACATGGACTGGCATTTAATGTTGTATTTGTTCCTTTCTATTTGTTTTTTGTCTGTTCATATTCTTTTTGGGGGAGTAAAGTCAGTTTAAAAATGCCGTTAAATGCATAGGCCTATAGGCCAAGTTTAATGACCTTGAGGTTATCAGAGGTCATATGTCGTTTTACAAATGAAAAATGAATTCAGCACCCAAATATTTAACAAACAAGGCCATTTGCTAACTTCATTAATCATTTGAGTACATTTCATTCCTTAGAAAGCTGAGAAACTGGGTTCAGCTGAGACGTTTACAGGCCCAAAGTTCAATGACCTCTAGAGGTCAACAGAGGTCAGATAGAGCTCGGCATATTGCAGATTTGAATTCGGCACACCCAAATTGTTTGCCAACTTTGTCTCAAAAATGCCTTTAACTCCTTAAATAAGCACTTTTTTGAATTTTGGTACCAGTCTACTCTGTCTGCTTGACTGTGCGAAGCGAGAGATTTCATGCACATTATTTGCTAGGGAATCCCGTCAAAGTAAATAACTTGTATGCGGAATTTGCAAAAGTTTTATAAATGCTGATTTTTCCATGCATTTATATGCCTATATGCATATGAATACATGGAAAAATTAATATTTTTCATACATGTTGATAAATGGCCAATCATCCTGAAATGCCCATGTATGTGCATGCTACAGCTGATTTGCATTTGGTGACGCCCAAAAACTCCATAAAAAGACCAAGTTCACCAAGAAGAAAGAGCAAAAAGGCTACTAAATGGCTAAAAAAAAAAAGTTTATCTGAGACGGAAATGAAAGTATTTTTGACGTCTACGATAATAAAAAAAATATTATTTAGCCGGGTTTCCAAAATACCACAGAGCCCCTAAAGGGACGTGTGTAAAATTTTTTTTTGAGTTTCTTGTGTGCACGAGTAAGTATCTGGTATTCACATCGTCTGTTAGCTGATTTATGATATCTTCTGGTACGTTTCGCATTCTTGTATATCCCTCTGTACGGCCATTCTCCTCTCAGAAGGGCTTCATCATAGTTATGAAAATCATGCTTCTCTCAGATACTTTCTCATGTGCACAAGAAATGTTGAATATTTTTTGTACGTCCCTTTAGGGACTCCGTATTTTATGTGCGTTTCTGAAAGAATGGCTGTACAGACGAATATATACGAGAACACAAAATGTATCAGATGTCATAAATCTACTAACAGATAACATGTTTATAATTTATTTCTCACAGTAACATAACTCAGTTTATTTAAAAATACGTGCTCCAATGTCTAAAATTATACACAGTGTATACTAAAAAAAAATATACTAATTAGTAATACTCTATATTTCCCTTCTTCCACTCATTCTTAAGATGCTTCATAAACACCGTTTTATGTTCACAAAATCCATTTGTTTAAGTTTTTACCAGTTGTGAGGTGTTTCATTCATCAATTAGGCATACATAACATCCCTGTACTTTTCCTCTCTCCGTTTATTGTATTTTAACACTGTCCGAATTCATGAGCTCGGTTATGAGTATGCATGGAGATTTGGCGATTGGTTCAATGCTCATCATCAGCAGCAACATGATCCTGTGCATGACAGAGTGATACTGACTGGTTCACCACTAGTTCAAAAAAGCTCAAATCATTTATGAACAAAACATGATTTTCTTAAGCTGGAATCCAGAGAGGAAGAGCACAGAGCTGGGAACTCTCAAACACAGAGAGAAATTCAATTCAAACTTTATTTCAAACTCACAAGAAGTTGCATAACATAGAAAAATAAAATAATAAAAAGTAGTAGTAATAATAATAATAATAATAACAATAAAAAAATTAATAATAAATAGTAATAATATTAATATTAATAATAGAAAATAAGAATAATAGTAAAAAATAAAAAGTAATTAAAAAAACTACACACACACACGCGCACGTTAAAAAATCAGACATGAGAGCATAACTTTAAGACCGGAATCAATCAATCAATAAAAAAGACTATCAATATCAGTAAAAAAAATAAATTTAAAAAGGCCAGTAATCAAAGGCACAGAGAATTAATCTCAATTTATGAAAATGAACCCCATTAATGTTCCTAATAAGTAATAATAGTAATACTACTACTAATAAAAAAATACTAATAAAAAGAAGTAATAATAGTCATAGTAAAAAATAAATACATGCACACGTTAAAAAATCATATGAGAGCATAACACCTTTAAGAACAGCAATCAATAAAAAAGACAAAATAAAATCAATAAAAAAAATCAATAAATAAAAAGGCCAGTCATCAATCAATTAAAGGCACAGAGAATTTCTCAATAAACTGAGTAATGACTATAATTAACGACCAGCTGAATAACAATCATTGTAATAAT
Source organism: Neoarius graeffei (assembly GCF_027579695.1). Taxonomy (NCBI): domain Eukaryota; kingdom Metazoa; phylum Chordata; class Actinopteri; order Siluriformes; family Ariidae; genus Neoarius; species Neoarius graeffei. The sequence continues at coordinate 37,482,457 of NC_083592.1, forward strand.
TCATTTTGATGCAGTAAATTTAATTTGCTAAAGTAAAAATAAATTATTCTGGTGAAGGCTTCGGGTATCTATGTGGGTCCATCCAGAGCACACTAAAAAGAGAGAGAGTGTATTAGATTTTCTCTCATCCTGCTGTGGTTTAAAGGGGTGTACATTGTGATCAGTGCGAGCAGGTCTAGGTCTAACAGCTCTAACATAAGCAGTGTAGCTCTAACTGAAAGGAAGAGGCAGAAGGTAACACTGGCATAAGGGCATAAAGGATCCTGTTAATCTATCAGAGTGAAGATACCGTATGAGAGGTGAGGGTTGACAGGATTCAAAACATCCCAGTATACCAATCCTCTCAATGCCCCGACCCCTTAGAGCTGCACCTTCATTTAAGAGAAAAACTACTGAACAGAAACCTTGGCTGAACACATAGTTTTTTTAACTTAGGCTTAAAAACAGAGGCTGCATTTAAGTCCCAAACATTAAGTGGAAAGCTATTGCACAGCTGTGGGGCTTTATAAAAGAAAGCTCCGCCCACTGCTGTAGTCTTCATTATTAAATTAATAACGAGCCTTTTGACTGAAGGAGGTGTAGTGGATCGTAATCGACCAAAAGGTCACTCAGGTAATGTAAGATGAGACCATTCACAGCTTTAGAGGTCATTTGTAATATTTTATAATAAAAAAAAAAGTGAGTCAATGCAGTGATAGGGTGATTTATTTAGAATACTTTCTAGCTCTAGTAAGGGCTCTTGAACTTTTTTTTTTTTTCTGTATCATGTAGTGACATTAGGGTCGAGGACAAATATTTTTTCACCATTTCCTATTTCATGCAATTAAGTGTACTTTAATATAATTACATACACTACCGTTCAAAAGTTTGGGGTCACTTTGAAATGTCCTTATTTTTGAAAGAAAAGCACTGTTCTTTTCAATGAAGATCACTTTAAACTAATCAGAAATCCACTCTATACATTGCTAATGTGGTAAATGACTATTCTAGCTGCAAATGTCTGGTTTTTTGGTGCAATATCTCCATAGGTGTATAGAGGCCCATTTCCAGCAACTATCACTCCAGTGTTCTAATGGTACAATGTGTTTGCTCATTGCCTGAGCCCATGTTTACATTAGACCGTATCAGCGGATCATCAGATTAATGTTTTTAAAATGATTAGTGTGCACACAGCAACACCAATACACGATTTGCGTGCACACAGCAATACCAATACACGGATACGCTCGGCTCCGCAGGCATCCTGCGCTCCAAATCACTCCGCCCTGAACAGCGAGTGCCCTCTGGAGGGTGCGCACTCCGGCCCTGCGCAGCTCACAGAGCGCGCGAGTGAAGTGAACAAGCTGTGATTCGGGACTGAGCCGCTGTGTGTGTGATCCCAGCGCATATCACTTACCACTTGCAAGTGGAAGGATGGCAAGCCTAAAGACAATCATAACTACACAATGGGCAGTATTTGCATCAGTATTTGCAGTATTTTCATACTTTTATACTCTTTAATGAAAGGTGATACAAGGCGGAAGTCCGCGCCGTTTTTCAGCAGTCGCGTCACATGACCAACGCCAGCGAATCAGGAAGGTGGATGTCACAGTGACGTTGTCCAATGAGACGCCAGCTAGAGCTCAGCACAGCGTATCCGCGTATTCTGAATGTTTACACGGCACCGGAGCTGACACGATCTGGATTGAATACGTGGACGCTGGCGGATTCCCGTTTCCAGGCGGTTTAATGTAAACGGACAGTGCATCCGCGAAGAAAACGAGACAGATGCGGTCTAATGTAAACGTAGCCTCAGAAGGCTAATGGATGATTAGAAAACCCTTGTACAATCATGTTAGCACAGCTGAAAACAGTTTAGCCCTTTAGAGAAGCTATAAAACTGACCTTCCTTTGAGCAGATTGAGTTTCTGGAGCGTCACATTTATGGGGTCGATTAAATGCTCAAAATGGCCAGAAAAATGTCTTGACTATATTTTCTATTCATTTTGCAACTTATGGTGGGAAATAAGTGTGACTTTTCATGGAAAACACAAAATTGTCTGGGTGACCCCAAACTTTTGAACGGTAGTGTAAGCACTACAATGTTTGTTTCAGAGCTACTGATCAAGCACAATTCATGTAATCTAAATGACTATAGCATATCTTAGCACTTTTTAAATTAGGAATATTCTCTTCTTGTTGTCTTACCTGCATTTAGACCTGCTAGCTTTGAAACCATTCATGGCATAGGATTTCCTGAAACGTTGGCCGAGAGTGAGGGTCCTGGTCCAGACACCACCATATCAAATCCTGGCAACCTGTGTGTGCAGTGAGAAGATATTTTAGATCGTACATTTAGACAGAAATGAAAGATTAAATATTACTGAAATAAATCAATTTGTTTTATAATGTCGGTTTTACAACTTCAGCGGGTCTAAATGGTGATGCTGATTTTCTTACTTTCAGAGATGTCAGGAGTGAAGCACATGTTCTGCTGAACAATATCTTCCCTGGTATTAAAGGGCAAGTATCCGCAGACCAAGGTAAACAGGAGAATGCCCAGACTCCAGATGGTAGCAGGACCACCCAAATACTCTCTCGCACATAGCCACTCAGGTGGGGAGAAATCCCGAGTTCCTGAATGAAAAAAGAGAGAAAGAACATCATCAGCAACATTACAAATATGGTTCTCCACTGCATTAAAAAAACAACCCCCCCCCCAAAAACAAAAAAAGTACCTATCTTGCCCTTACCGTCATAATAGGTGTAGGGAGTGTCCTTCAGTAAATCGCCACAGCCAAAGTCAATGAGCTTCACTTGCAGTGTCTCAGTATTTATGAGAAGATTTTCTGACTTGATGTCTCTGTGAAGAACCCCACAGTCACTGCAGTGACGAGCAGCTCGAATCACTTGATACATGATGTATCGGGTCAGTGGTTCTGACAGTTGACCTCCCTGATCTACTAGGAAGTCAAAAAGGTCCATGCAAGGCCTGGGTTGCTCCAGTATCAGGACGTAGCACTTTGGCATCTCAAACCATTCTACCAGTTGCAGCACGTTCTCACAAATTGGTGTGGATACCATTTTCATCAATGCCACTTCCAGTGGGAGACTCTCTGTCTCTCCAGGCTGAAATACAAATGGATATGGTTACATGGGTGTCGAGTGAAAACATCTAAACTATGGTAAGCAGAGATGTCACAATACAAAGGTCCAGACAGGTACTAACTCGGATATCTATGGATGATACGTAATAAAATCAAAGTCTAAAACATGTTTGCGAGGTGAATTGTTTGTTAGCAGAAATGGGTACATTTACACACCATTTTGGGATATGGTTTCTTTGGAGTATCTCAGACGTTTACTTACAATGGTGATGAATTTGTTTTGCCGCTTCTTGTCCACATACTTAATGGCAACCTGGACACAGATACAAAACATGACATTGCATTCTGATATAAAACCGCAGCAGGACATATACAGTCCACAAGTTGTAATCCATGGTGTTGAATAGTGCAAATTAACTGGAGATGTGCAGTTCTATCACCTCTTTACTATCTGCCTTCCGGATCCCTGCATAGACACTCCCGAAGCCTCCTTTTCCCAGCAGCTCTCCTTGAAGGTACTGAGACTCAAACACCTCTGTTCAGCAAACAGACAATCATTCAGTGAAGTGAATCGAATGAGAATAAGAATTAAAGAACTTCATGCTCTTTGTCTTCTCTTGGAGTAGACAGTAATGAATGAGACGTATGTTGCGATTGTTTATGAGTATGGTAAGGTACCTTGAATAAGAGTACCTGCTAAAAACTACAGTTTTAATATGAAAAGGAACTAAAATGAAAAACAAATGAATAAGCAGGAAGGGAGTGGAAAGTACACCAGGTAAACCAGTTGTCTGTCCAGGTTACACACACTGCCTCTATACATTCTCTATACTCTCAGTCTAATGTAGGCTGTATGTAAATATATCTAAAGTTTTAATATATAAAATCTAATTGATTCAGGTTTCTTGGCACAATGTAAAGACGTGACAGTCCTGTGCCGACAAATCTTTATTGATTATCTCTTAAATACCACATTCTTAGATCTCAGTATATTTTTGTGCTCAACCCAGGCTTGTAGTCAGGGATGAGAATGGGACATTTAAAAAAACTCTGAAATGCCTGCCAACTTTCCCACATTATATATATATATATATATATATATATATATATATATATATATATATATATATATATATATATATATATATATATGAATGTTTTCAAATTCAATGATGGTTTAAAACGTTTATAAACTTTAAAGGAAAAGGCAACTTTTGTACAAAATCACCACAAATAGATAGATAAATATATAAAGTAATCGATCATGGAATTTATAGAGAAAGAACAGACCGCATAACAGTATCTTTTAACTTTTAATAATATGGGCTTGCGCTGAGCTCAGCGAAGATGCGTTCCGCCATATTGATCTACTGCGTGACGTCATGCGGCCCACCACTGAAAAGAACTCTTCAGTGCTTCATGGTAATAAGGTAGAAAACCAGTACAATTGCTTCTTCAAAGTTTCACCAAATGGTTTTATTTATGCAACTTAAAGCTCATAATACTGTATAACTTTGGTTGAGCAAAAACATGGCTGAATCCTGAATGACTCCTATTTGGATTTGTCCTACCAAGCCTACTGCGCATGCGTGAAGCGGCTCGGCTCGGTTTTCCCTTTCGGGCGCTCTCGTTTTCTGTTAGAATTTGGTAAAGAAAAAAATATATATATTGTAAACACTGTTTTCATGGGCTCAGTGACGTCACAGATCAGAGGGAGGCGCATTAACGAAAGATTCTGATTGGTTTATAGTTGCCCACAACCTCAAAATGGCTGCCTCCTCCAACTTCGACTCCTCTGTGTCAATTCATGATTTCAAAGTTAAAAATATTTTTTCATGTTCGATATATAATGGAAATAATTAACGGAATTGATTACGTATATGTTTTTCTCCTATTACACACCTGGTTTTGTACAAAAGTTGCCTTTTCCTTTAAGATAACAAATCCCTACAGATATCGTGAGCGATAATGGAGGTAACCGTAACGATATATTAGATTCCTCCTGACTCCATCTTTGACAATTTAAGTAAAACGTACCTTTGTGCTTTTTTGTTTTGATGTGCTACTGGATGTTTCTAGCTCCTCTGTTTCCATAATTGATCATATCTGAGCACAGAATACACAGAACCTTTCCCGGCACGTCCACTTTTCGGATATGTTCCGTCAGGCACGTCGTCACAGTTTGTGTCCCTATCTGCACGATAACGCTACTATCGAGCCATGCCCATCGGAAACAGTTCTTTATCCCGTTCGATTTATCGATTTCCCTGGCACGATCCTCATTTTTGCGGTCCAAAACTTTTGCCATATTGGCGAAGTAACTTTGAAAACTAACCAAAATAACTAGAACTTAAGAAGTGATCAAAACCGTGTACGTATAGCTTGTTTCTCCGTGAATTGTAGAAGTGAGATGAAACTAGCACCAAAACGTTGCCGGAAATCGTCGTGAGTTGTCATTAGCATAAATATTGAAGAAAGCAATGACGATTTCCGTTATCACAGCTGCAACTAATGGCCCTTTTCCACTACCCTTTTTCAGCTCACTTCAGCCCAACACGGCTCGCGTTTCGACTACCTCAGAGCGGCGCGACTGGGCTTGCTTCAGCCTTACTCAGCACCCAAAACTGGCATGGTTTTGGAGTAGGGCTGAAGTGAGCCAAACCGAGCCGAGTGGGGCTAGGGGCGTGAGGAGACACTCCCCTGTGCACTGATTGGTGAGGAGGAGTGTCCTCACATGCCCACACACGCCCCGCGAGCACGCTGGGATCTGTAAATACCGTAAACCCGGAAGAATTACGAGAATTTCTGAAGCCTTATGCGCCTTGCCTCATCTATACGCTCTTGCCAGTATCTGTTGGCGTTGTTGGTGACAACAAGCCACAGCACCAAGACCAGCAACACTAACGACTCCATGTCCTCCATGTTTATTGTTTACTATCCGGGTCGTGAGACTACCGCTTAAAAGGTCACTGATGTCACCGTTTGCGCCGCCTAACGACATCACGTGACGTCCACCCACTTTCGCTAACTCCACCCAATGTGTCTACCCACTTCCAGCCAGCACGGTTCAGCGCGGTTGTAGTCGAAATGCAACTCCAACAGCCCCACTCAGCTCGACTCAGCCCAACTCAGCCGCGTTGGTAGTGGAAAAGCGGCATAATTTTGCGATGAGCGTTGCCGAAAGATGCTGGCGGGTGGTCAGTCGGTCCTGCCTGCTTGTGCCACCACAAGCCTCGCCTCGCGCCGACCCCTACCCCCCCGAAATTTTCTCAACGGATTTACACGTTTCACAAAAATGACATTTTCAGCGGGAAAAACTCGGAATTCCGCAGATCCGCGGAAAATTCTCATCCCTGTGTAGCACTCAAGTCTGACTCGTACCCTAATTTTAAGGACTCGTGACTTGACTTGGACTGGAGCACTGATGACTTGGATTCAGACTCGTGCATTAACTGCATTCGGTCTCATAAATTGGAGACAAGGACTCCGATTTTTTCTTTATTTTTTTGCAACATGCTATAATAATTTGGCATAAGATATTTACAGTTGTGCTCAAAATAATAGCAGTGTCTTTAAAAAGGCGAGTAAATGTCAAAATTCTTCAAATAAATTGTACTTTAATGAACACAAATGCATTGGGCATACTGCACATTCTATTTCAAAGCAAGAAAATTGGAAAAAGTAATTACATTTCATAATATTTCACAGAAAGTCAAGAAATGTAATGCTCAAAAAAATAGCAGTGTTGACATCTTTCTTTGGAAACTCAAAAATGTACCATACAAACTAAGAAATTCTTGAAAATTCAACTTTGCTGAGTATCCTAAACTAATATTTTGTTGCATAACCATGGTTTCTGATAATTGCTTCGCATCTGTGGTGCATGGAGTCGACCAACTTCTGGCAACGGTCAACAGGTATTGCAGCCCAGGTCAATTGTACTACGTTCCACAATTCCTCTGCATTTCTTGCTTTTGCCTCATGAACAGCATTTTTTATGTCAGCCAACAAGTTTTCTATGGGATTGAGGTCCGGGGATTGTGCTGGCCACTCCATTAGTTGGATGCTGTTTGTCTGGAACCATGATTTTGCTCGCTTGCTGGTGTGTTTGGGATCGTTGTCTTGTTGAAACACCCACTTCAAAGGCATTTCCTCTTCAGCATATGGCAACATGACTTCTTCCAGTATCCTGATGTACTCAAACTGATCCATGATCCCTGGTATGCGGTAAATAGGACCAACACCGTAGTATGAAAAACATCCCCATATCATGATGCTTGCACCACCATGCTTAACAGTCTTCACTGTGTACTGTGGCTTGAATTCTGTGTTTGCAGGACGTCTGACAAACTGTCTGTGACCCTTAGACCCAAAAAGAACAATCTTACTTTCATCTGTCCACAAAATATTACGCCATTTCTTTTCAGGCCAGTCAATGTGTTCTTTGGCAAATTGTAGCCGCTTCAGCACATGTTGTCTTGTTGTCTTTAACAATGGGACTTTGCGGGGGCTTCTTGCTGGTAGATTGGCTTCACATAGACGTCGTCTGATTGTACCAGTACTCACAGGCAAGTTTAGATCTTCTTTGATCCTCCTGGAGCTGATCATTGGCTGAGCCTTTGCCAGTTTGGTTATTCTCCGATCCATTCGAGAAGTTGTTTTTCTTTTTCTTCCTCGTCTTTCTGGTTTTGGCTGCCATTTTAAAGCGTTTGATATCATTTTAGCTGAACAGCCTATAAGTTTCTGCACTTCTTTGTAGGTTTTCCCCTCTTTTATCCATTTCTTGATTAAAAGCCGCTCTTCATCAGAACAGTGTCTTGAACGACCCATTTTACTTGGTTTTTCAGGACCAATGCAGGACAGCCAGCATATGCAATGTCAGTTGCCTTGATCCTTAAATAAGGACCACCTGTTAACACCTTTTTTTTTTTTCACAAAATCAATGCCCTCCCTAATTGAACTCACCACTGCTATTTTTTTTTGAACACACCCCTTCCAGTTAATCATTCAATTTCACAGAATCAGTAGCATGCACGGCAGGCCTGTTGGGTCTGTTGGTTTTCTATACCTTTACTATACCCTCCAGAAACTTGCTTGCGGTGTAAAGGTTGAAATTTTAACAAAAACAGTGATTTATCTTGCTACTGTTGAGGGACTGCTATTATTTTGAACATAACTGTATATCTACATTAATTTTGATACTAATTTCGTGCAAGAGAATGCACATTCACCTGTTCATACGTCATGTAACTAACGTTAATGGCGCTAAAATGCCCGGAGAGAACGCCCCTAGGATTGTCCGCTTTGCTTATACAGACTTCTCGTGTAGTGGGAAAAAATGCCCTGCTATGCGTTCCATATGTAGAAGAACTATTGAGGAGATGACGGGGACAACCTCGAACTTCAATTGTCATTTGGTAAGACTCCACCCAGAGAAGTAAGTGACACGCTATGTTCATTGACCTGTTGATAGCGGGGCTTGCTTGCTGAGCGATGAACTAGCTAGCGTTAACCCTCTCTCATGTTATTTGCCCTGTTGATAGTGGGCGGGGCTTGCCGAGCGATGAACAAGCTTTTTATCTGTAGCCTATTAACTAAAATGGGGCAGTCGAGCAGTAACATTAGTCCAACACAGTAGCAGAGACGCTTTCACATAAAGGCAGCAACAGCCACCATCAAATGGTGCTGCTGGAGTCTTGTTCTCGGACTGGACAAGACTCGAAATTTTCTTCAATGACTTGGACTTGACTCGGACTTGGACACTGGGGACTTGAGACTGGACTCAGACTCAAAGTTTAGTGATTCAACTACAACGCTGGCTCACACAAATCTCTTAAACACAGTATACACCATCATGTCTCTCTCCACAGCTAATTTTTACAGAGTTATGAATTCACTCGCTACACATTACTATACACGCCTTTCACAAATGTTTGTTTGTGCAAATGATGGATTCTAACATACCCCTTGATGAAGTGTGGCATTCCAGATGTGGAAGCTGTTGTTCAGACATCTCACTCGTCAGAACACCACACTTGGAGTTGTTCGGCTTAAAGACATTGTTGGCAAGCAGCTGACGAAGACGTAGTAGCCAATCCGCTTCCTTTCCTTGCCCTTGGTTTAGTCTCTTAGACAGCTACAAGGCAGACGGGGAATATAAATTTGTGATAAAGGCATTTAAAACCTTGAAATCATTTCACAAATACCATAATTCTTCAAATAGTAGCCAGGGCTACTATTAACAAAAAATTAGTTTGGACCAGGCTATTAATAGGGGCAGGCTACTATTTGAAGGAGGCTTCTAATTTTCTTTTTAAAATCCCAGCGATACTGTCATTTGGAAAAAAAAAAAAACCCGAAACTCAGTTTTTATACATTTATTAATTCATACAATTTCATTTGTTTTTAATTCATACATGTCTTTAAAGTGTTCGTTTTTTGTGGTTTACAACGAAATCCACCAGTATTAGCCCATTTTACATTCAATAGTTATTGCATTACAACAGAACACATTGCAATATAATAAATATAAAAAAAAAGTATTTGCTAAACATTGACAAGAGAAACCAACTCAATCCCATCCTCTGAACACGAAGATTCAAAGACAAAGAAGAAAATACCATGAGAGACAAGACAGGACACACACACACACACACACACACAGACAATGCCTGTATCAATGCCTTAATGAACCAGCAAACGAACTCTTAACAAAAAACATGTCTTTCATGCCTCAATGTGATGCTACTCTTCAACGTTTTCATTTCTCTCCACCTCATCATCACTCCCATCCTCCTCTATCAAGTTTTCATTCTCAAAAGTCTCTCCCTCATCTTCCTCCTCCTCCATAGCCACCACTGCCTCAGTCACTCTGGCCTGCTGTAGCACGTCTTTCCCAGCTGCCCACGGTTGCCCTGCCTTCAAACAGTGGACCATATCATCCTCAGTCCCATCTGCAGCCACAGTGATGCCACACACCTTACAAGAGAACACAAGAAACACGTTTTTAAACTAGGTTGCATTCATAATTAACGGTATGCTTCCGCAGATGATCATCAATGAAGGGCACACACTGCACACACACTACACTCACCTTGAACGACCGCTTGATGAGGTCCGCATCCAGCGACGCCCACGCTGCTCGGACCCAGCTCACGATGGTCCGTTTGTCTGCTGCCCTCATATTCCCTCCCTTGGTAAAAGTTTTATTTCCCTCCTCCGCCAACCATGCGTCATACGACTGCTTCAGATGAGCTTTAAAACCCGTCTTCGTTCGTGTACCCAGCACCTCAGAGTAGCCTCCATCTCCTCACTGACAGGTCGCCTCCCCCCGCCTTGTAGTCTGGCTCTCTTCGGAGAAATTAGTCTCACTGCATCGGTGAGTGCTTCCTTCTGCTTTTTCCATGCCCTCACCTGCCTGGCATCGATGTTAAAATGCCTAGCTGTCTGTTCTCCTGAATTTTCTTCGGTGTATTTCAGTACTTCCAGTTTAAATGCCACAGTGAACTTGCGTTTCGGCGCCATGTTTGCAGTTCTGTGTTTGCCGTACGCCCGTTCACGTCTGTCGTAAAACGCAACGGCTACTAAAAGGGGCCGGCTACTAACGGGGCCGGTGTCTATTTTTGTTATTTTTCATAAGACCCGGTTACAAAACGAGGCCGGCTGCTATTAGGGGCCCGGCTATAAATTGAGGAATTACGGTATTAATAATTGTATTTACCCTGGTAGTCAGTTCCATCATCGTCTTTGTGATTTCATGAGGGAAAGAGGCAATTGCTCTAGCGATGGTCTCGCAGTAATCAAAGGCTTGATCAAAAAGGCCAAACTCAGCTAGCTTGCTGGCATGAAAGTATTTGTAGACCTAATACAGACAGAGTAATTCATTTTTAGTACAATAGTTTATACTTCAATTGGACCAATCAGTATTAAAATGGAAAAAAAAAAGAGAAAGTCCTACCTGGAAGGCTGGGTGGGCGAACCCTGTGTTCATGGAGCATAAATATTCATACACCTCCGTTCGCTCAATAGCTTCTCTCAGGGCTGATTGGCTGACTGGCAAACTGGTAGAAAAAAGCGGGTCTCAGTCGCAAGTCAGGAAAAATAATTGTACACGTACACACACACACACACACACACACACACACGCAAAATACCTGTTACAGCCAACAAGAACGATGCTGGATCCCTGACATGTATGCAGCTCCTCCATTGCCACCACATAGCATATGTGCGCTGCAAAGGTCAGTCCTTCAGCATCTGCAGATGAAAGACCAAACATGCATGTACGGATCTGGGCCGGTGAAACAGTCCAGAATTCATAATATAATTACAATATGTGAAGGTCAGAAAATACTGTTCCTGAACCATACCAAGCTTTTCTCCCATTCCAACCACAGCAGTGAACATCTTGTCTTCTGGTTCAAGAGAACACAAAAAACGCGCCAGAGAAAGACACCAGCCAATGAGTTTCTCAACGGCCCTTAGCTGTAGCAAGAATTGACATGTTAGTCAGCCAAAAAAAAACCACAGACACAATTACAATATACAGTATTGACAGATGGTGATGTGGATGTGTTAATAAACAAACTTTTTATACCTTGTTCTTCAGAAGTGCGTAGCACTTGAAGAGGACTGAAGCGATTTCAGCCGGCAGTACGTTCTGTAAAAGAAACATCTTTAACTTGCACATCTACTGTAGGTATAGTTACAATTCAGACAAATTTTACTTTGTCAAATAAAATCTCTTAATACTTAAAAAAAAATCACCACATAAAGAACTACACTTACTGCATCTTTAGAGCAGATCAGCTCCATAATCATCCAGTACAAAAAGGCCTCCTTTTGGTCAGGTTCATCCAGATGTTGGAAACACTCTTGGGATTTGCACTGGATAAAATGAAGCAGGTCCTCCTTCTGCATCTTTTTGCTGCAATAGATGGAATTAGATTATTGCACATATACGTACACTTTGACCACCTGATGATATGTTTCCAAACTTTACTGCTGAAACAGCAAGCACATATAATTAGTCTTCATCTATTTCATAGATGAAGACTATTGGTTTTGGCGATATTTATTTTTATTTACTCGTATTTTTCTTCCAAAAGTTGTTTGGTGGGCGGCACGGTGGTGTAGTGGTTAGCGCTGTCGCCTCACAGCAAGAAGGTCCTGGGTTCGAGCCCCGGGGTCGGCGAGGGCCTTTCTGTGTGGAGTTTGCATGTTCTCCCCGTGTCCGCGTGGGTTTCCTCCGGGTGCTCCGGTTTCCCCCACAGTCCAAAGACATGCAGGTTAGGTTAACTGGTGACTCTAAATTGACCGTAGGTGTGAATGTGAGTGTGAATGGTTGTCTGTGTCTATGTGTCAGCCCTGTGATGACCTGGCGACTTGTCCAGGGTGTACCCCGCCTTTCGCCCGTAGTCAGCTGGGATAGGCTCCAGCTTGCCTGCGACCCTGTAGAAGGATAAAGCGGCTAGAGATAATGAGATGAGATGAGAAGTTGTTTGGTTTCGGAACAAATTTTAACCGCTGGTAGCCATGGAAGCTCACTGACCCAAGATGAGTGACCTTGACCTATTTGTTTTTCAAGGTCACAGAGCACATTTTATGTGTTTTTTGTTGAAAATGTCATTTCATTTATTACTTCCTTACTTATCGCCTTCTCGCTCACTCACGGAGCATAGGCCATCGACTACAAGCCTCCATCATCTGCGATTTTGGGCCATCTTTTCTAGCTTTCCCCAACTGTGTCCCTCCTTCCACATTTCCGCCTCTACACTTTGCCTCCATGTATTCCTAGGTCTACCATGCCCGTGCTTTCCCGACGGGTTCCATGTAAGAGCCTGTTTGGTAATGTGATCTTTTGGCTTCCTCAGCGTGTGACCAATCCAAGTTCATTTCCTTCTACATATCAGTCTTTCAACCGGTTTCTGATTAGTCTTCTTCCAAAGATCCTCGTTCCTGATCTTTTTGGGCCACCAAATCCTAAGTATCCTTTTTAAACATCTATTAATAAACGCTTGTACTTTCTCCAGCATAGTCTTTGTAGTCCTCCAAGTTTCTGAGCCATATAGCAATACCGCTTTGACATTGGTGTTGAAGATATGCAATTTAGTTGATGTTGTGATATCCCCCGCTTTCCAAATCTTCTGCAAGATATTAAAGGCTGCTCTGGCTTTCCCAATTCTAGCTTTGACATCATCGTCTGTGTCTCCACTAGTACTCACAATACTTCCAAGATACGTGAAAGATGAAACCTTGATGTCCCCCTTCTCCAGTCGAAGAAGGTTCTCGTTGTTGTTGTTAATCCTCAAAGACTTTGTTTTATCCTTACTTACGAATAGCCCCAGTTTAGCTGCTGACTGCTCCAAGAGTCTGAGCTTATCCTGCATCTGACTGTGGCTATGCGATAGTAGAACGATGTCATCAGCAGTCTAGATCATCCAGCTGGTTCCACGAGGTCCACTGTATTCCATTCCTTCTACCTTCTGTGCTCTCCCACATTAGCCAGTCCACAGCTAGCAGAAATAGGAAAGGTGATAGTAAACAGCCCTGCCAGACACCTGTCCTAACTTCACATTTGTCGGTAAGGTTGCCCTCATGTATAACTCTGCAGGACATCCCGTTGTACGTATTCTTAATAAGACTAATGACCGTCTCAGGTATTCCGTAATGCCTCATTAAATTCCACAGTGATTCTCTATCGAGACTGTCAAAAGCCTTCTGGAAGTCAATAAATGCTGACTGTTCAGCTATAATTCTGAGTGTTGCAATTTGATTGATACATGACCTATCCTGTCTGAAGCCGGCTTGGTGATCTCTCCGCTTCTTGTCTACTGCCGTTTTCAACCTTTCCAATATGATCCTATTAAGGACTTTACCGGGTACTGACAAGATCATAATACCTCTGTGATTATTGCACACACTTTGGTCGCCTTTCTTTGGCAGTTTAACTAGACAACCTTCCTTCCATTCATCTGGTACAACCTCTTCTTCCCAAATTCTCTCGATAATCCACGCCAGCATTTCCGATGACATATCTGGTGCTGGTTTCAGGGCTTCCCCCGGGATTTCATCTAGACCAGCTGCCTTCCCATTTTTTAGTGCTAAGATGGCCTTTCGCACTTCCTCCCTCGTCGGTGGATCACAGTTTACAGGGAGTGGGCTTTCTGCTGGTGGTATATCTGCTGTATCAATGGGATCAGGTCTTTTAAGTAACTCCTCAAAATATTCTGCCAATCTATTCAACTGGTCTTCTTTCTTCGTCAGCATGCTTCCATTCTTGTCTCGCATTGGTCCACTATCCTGCTTGTATTTACCGGCCAGCTTAATTCTTGGTGGTGTCATAAAGCTCCTTCATGTTTCTTTGTGTAGCTGCCTCCTGTGCATGCTTAACTAACTCTTTGATGTATCTTCTCTTGTCCTGCCTTACACACCTTCTAACCTGTTTGACGTTCTGAATACTGCTGCTGAGCCATGGATTTTGCTGCTCTTGTGCGACTCCTGTTAAGCAGATCTTTTTTTCATCCTCCTCTCCTCTATCTTCTTCAATGTGTTTGATATCCAAGGCTTGTTCTGCCTCTTCCTCTTTCCCACAACCTCCTCGCAAGATTTGGCCCAAACCTGTTTGATGTTCTGCCAGCATGTCTCTTTGGTGTTACTATCGTCATCCTCATCATCCTGCAAATCCTGGAGGGCCTGATATCTATTTGACAAGGTTTCCTGGAAGGCATCTGCATACAATTTCTCTTGTAAAAGTTGAACATTGTACTTAATCCTGATGCTAGTTGTCGTCTTACATCTTCTGAGCTTAAGTCTGAATTTTGCGATCACTAAGTGGTGGTCTGATGCCACATCCGTCCCCCGTTTCGCCCTGACATCTAAGATGGTTCTCCGGAACTTACTGTTAATGCCAGTATGATCTATCTGATTTTCCATCATATGATTAGGGACACCCAGATGACCTTGTGTATGTCTTTATGTGGAAAAATGGAACCTCCGGTCACTGTTATTACCCACACAAAAATCTGCAAACAGCTCGCCGTTCTCATTCATCTGACCAAGCCCATGCTTACCCATTATCTGCTCATACTCTGTTGTTAGATCCAATTTTATCATTAAAGTCTCCCATAAGTACTATAACTTCTCTTTCTTTCCTCTGGTCTAAAATGGCTTGCAATCTATCAAAGAAGTCCTCCTTAACTACTTCCTCGGCATCATTTGTAGGCGCATAACACTGCATGAGCTTAAGCTTAATCCTACGATGTCTTGTTTTGAACTGAGCTGTGATGATTCTGGAACTGATCGGTTCCCAGCTGATAAGAGCCTTCTGTGCCTCTCTAGATAACATGATTCCAACTCCCTCTGTATGGTGAGCATTTTCCTCCATATGGCCTGAATAAAGAATTAACTCCCCTGTTGCAAGCCTAGATTGGCCTGCTTTGATCCATCGTGTTTCACACAAACCAAGTACCTGTAGGTTATAGCTTCTTATCTCCTTCATGATTGTAAGTGCTTTACCTCTTTTGTACATAGGCCTTATATTCCATGTCCCTATCCTTGTGATCGTCTTTAGTGAAAGGAGATTCGGCAGAGTAGATTCCTTTCGGCTTTGTCTACTCTGTGTCATTCTTGCACTTCTAAATGAAGGCTCCTCCATCTCAATTTTGATCCGATGTCTTCCTCTAGTCGATGCTTTGGTAATCAACAGTATCCACTGAGTGGGGGATTGGCCCACCCAGCTTCACCAGAGCCCCTTTAGCCAGCACGTTTCTGGGTTATTCCAAACAGGCCTTCATGGCAACTGTAGCGGTCCAGGTAGAAGCCTACCCACCATACTTCACCCTGTTTGGCAATCCCATACTTTGCCTGTTTCCGCCTCCCGCGACAAGGACGAGGGGTTGGACTTTGGGAGGCTTCATTTATTACAGTATCTACTAAATATATAAGGATTTCCCCAGAGATTTTATATAAACAAATGATGTGTTCATTTCCTGTGCAAAAAGCTTCGATGCCAGTCAAGCGGAAAGTGACGCATTCTGGCCCATGGTCAAAAACAGTTTGTTTCCTAAATAGCCAAAACCACAACATGTTCAAAAACACCAATGGTGCCAAAAGTTGTCATTTGCTCTGTACCAGTGCAGGTTCTTCTTTGGTAAAGAAGTCTACCAGTTTTCGAAAAATTGAACTTAACCTATTTTGCGTGTTTGCAAAAATGGTCAATATCGCCATTCCACCATGAAATATTGATTTTGGCTGATAATGTTATAGTAAACTACCCCAAACATGTACCCATTTTACCAGAATCAAGTGCCAAATTTGACCTACTTTTAGAGGTCAAAAAGGTCATTTTCTATTTCTGACTGTACTATTAAAAAAAAAAATCATAAAAACAGTTTAATATTTACATACAATGCCCTTGTATTTTTTCTTTAGTACATAATATTCATTTATAGATTATTGAAAAATTTATATATTTTATCAAAAGCTATACATAAAAATTACAAAAATTCTCAAATGTGATGGCTGCCACTTAAAACTTTGCATTGGTGTTTTCTCTACTTTTAGTCGAAACTATTACCTCTACATAATGTATTATTCACTATATATAATCTACATATACTCTTTCTATTCGTTCTGTCAAATTGCATGTTTCTCTAATATTTTCAGGTCGAGGTCAAAAGTCTGAAAAAGTATCAAAATAGACAAAAATGTAATTTTCACCATCTGTGCTCACTCTAGGACCCAAATTGTTTTAGCGAAAAGTGCTAAAGACTCAAATTTTTCTTTAGCAATTTCGCTTAGCAAGAAATGCTAAAAGAACAATTTTCTTTTTAGCAAAGTATTTTTTTTAGCAAGATATGTTATACTTCTAAATGTTTCTTGCACTGACATAATATTGAAAAATGAATTGTTATTGTAGTTTGTTGGTGTTTCAATAGTGTTTGCAAGCTTGTTTCCTGCCTTTGTCTTTCCATGTTCTTGATTTATGTTCATACAGTACGTGTGTGTGTGTGTGTGTGTGTGTGTGTGTGTGTATAATTGGGATCCGTGTGTGTGTGTGTGTGTTTAGGGGGAGGGGGGGTGTCTTTATGGGTAGGATGAAGGGAGCTCAGGGAGTTAAAATCAATGGTTGTTTCTTATAAATTAATCTCATAACCCAAATATAATGATATTCACCATTAATTTCTCAAATGAAACACTTGCAGTCAAAACTTTGAACCATGTGCGTCAAAATGCTCTGAAAACAAGGTACACTTGGTTGATATATCCTGGTTCATCTGTGAGTTCTTCCAAAGTTCTGTCAGGGTTGATATTATGTAGAAAATACGTCTTTAGAATGGTTATATCGTGTTTTTATCCCTAACTGAGAAAGCTAACAGAATATTCTAATATGTCATCTCACTTTTTAGATAAGTTTTTGTCATACATAAAGTCGGATAATTTATTTTAAACAAACCTCGCTATAATCTTGTTCACTAATGAGCGAGAATTGCCGACATCATCAGCGCAACTCGGAAATTGATCATTTTATATGTAAGGGCCGATGCTATTGGAAGACGTAATTTGCGGTTAACCAATAAGAAGCTTCGAAACTCGGGGGCGTTGGTTATAAATTAAAACATCGAAGATGGACACGAAAGGTACTGTTTATCTTGAGAAATCGCAATTGTTTGATGGATTTTGCTTAAACTTTAAATGACTTTCGCATAAAATGCGAATACAGATGATTTTCTTATCGCAAATTGGAATAAAACTTCGCAATTTGCGGACGTGCGAGCGGCTAGCGTGAGCCCAGACCATGAACTAATGTTTTTGGCTGATAACACGTGATAGTAAACTACCCCAAATATATACCTGTTCTACCCAAATCAACTGTCAGATTTAACCTTTGACTTACTTTCCGAGGTCAAGTAGGTGATTTTCAGTTTTTAATGCACTAATTTTATCAGCTGTTTACATGTACAGATATTTTAGGGAATAAACACAATCTTCAATGCATACTGTAATGGAGATAAATGGCAAACAGATGGACTTTCTATAAAATGATACATAACAAGAAAGTTCTTTTTAAAAAGAGAACTGTATCAGATTTGGTTGTCAATATGTACAGTGTCTTGCAAAAGTATTCATCCCCCTTGGTGTTTGTCCTGTTTTATTGCATTTCAAGCTGGAATTAAAATGGATTTTTGGGGGGTTAGCACCATTTGATTTACACAACATACCTACCACTTTAAAGGTGAAAATTGTTGTTTTATTGTGACAAACAATAATTACGATGAAAAAACAGAAAT
Organism: Neoarius graeffei; assembly: GCF_027579695.1. Lineage (NCBI taxonomy): Eukaryota > Metazoa > Chordata > Actinopteri > Siluriformes > Ariidae > Neoarius > Neoarius graeffei. The sequence goes on from NC_083592.1 coordinate 37,500,833, forward strand.
CTGGAGTGTGCACCCCCTTTCATATGAAACCCCAAATAAGAGCTGCTCCAACCAATTCACTTCATAAGTCATATAATTAGTTGATTAAGATCCACCTGTGTACAATCAACATGTCACATGATCTGTCACATGATGTCTGTATAAATCAACCTGTTCTGGAACGACCCTCACTCTGCAGCACTACTCAGCAAGCAACATGAGAACCAAAGAGCCTCCAAACAGATCAGAGACAAAGTGGTGAAGTATGGCTCAGGGTTGGGTCATATAGCATATCTCAAACTTCAAATATCCCATGGAGCACCATTAAATCCATTATAGCAAAATGGAAAGAATATGTCACCACTACAAACCTAACATGAGAAGACCGCCCACTAAAACTCACAGACCGGGCAAGGAGGGCATTAATCAGAGATGCAACAAAGACACCAAAGATAACACTGAAGGAACTGCACAGATCCACAGCGGAGATGGGAGTATCTGTCCATAGGACCACTTTAAGCCATACACTCCACAGAGTGGGGCTTTATGGAAGAGTGGCCAGAAAAAAGTCATTGCTTAAGAAAACACGTTTGGAGTTTGTCCAACAGCATGTGGCAGACTCCCCAAACACATGGAAGAAGATTCTCTGGTCAGATTAGACTAAAATTGAACTTTTTGGCCATCATGGGAAATGCCATGTGTGGCGCAAACCCAACACTTCCCATCACCCTGAGAACACCATTCCTATAGTGAAGCATGGTGGTGGCAGCATCATGCTGTGGGGATGTTTTTCATCTGCAAGGACAGGAAAGCTGGTCAGGACTGAAGGAAAGATGGATGGCAGTAAATACAGGGCAATTCGGGAGGAAAAATCTGTTTGAGTCGGCTAGAGGTTTGAGACTGGGATGAAGGCTCACGTTCCAGCAGGACAATGACCCTAAACATACTGCTAAAACTACACTGGAGTGATTTAAATGGAAACATTTAAATGTCTTGGAATGGCCTAGTCAAAGCCCAGACCTCAATCCAACTGCGAATCTGTGGCATAACTCGAAGATTGCTGTACACCAACGCAACCCATCTAACTTGAAGGAGTTGGAGCAATTTTGCCTTGAGAAATGGGCAAAAATCCCAGTGGCTAGATGTGCTAAGCTAATAGAGACATACCCCAAGAGACTTGCAGCAAAACATGGCTCTACAAAATATTGACCTGCTTTTTTTGGGGGGGAGGGAAATACCTATGCACACTCCAGATTTCTGTTTTTTCATCTTAATTATTGCTTGTGTCACAATAAAACAACAATTTTCATCTTTAAAGTGGTAGGCATGTTGTGTAAATCAAATGGTGCTAACCCCCCAAAATCCATTTTAGCACTGGTCGCCTCACAGCAAGAAGGTTCTGGGTTCTGTGTGGAGTTTGCATGTTCTCCCCGTGTCCCCTCCCACAGTCCAAAGATATGCAGGTTAGGTTAATTGGTGGCTCTAAATTGACCATGAATGGTTGTTTGTGCGTCAGTCCTGCGATGAGCTGGCGACTTGTCCAGAGTGTACCCTGCCTCTCGCCCATCTGCTGGGATGCGACCCTACACAGGACAAAGTGGTGCTTGAAAGTTTGCAAACCCTTTACAACCCCGATTCTAAAAAAGTTGGGACAAAGTACAAATTGTAAACAAAAACGGAATGCAATAATTTACAAATCTCAAAAACTGATATTGTATTCACAATAGAACATACATGTAGACAACATATCAAATGTCGAAAGTGAGACATTTTGAAATTTCATGCCAAATATTGGCTCATTTGAAATTTCATGACAGCAACATATCTCAAAAAAGTTGGGACAGGGGCAATAAGAGGCTGGAAAAGTTAAAGGTACAAAAAAGGAACAGCTGGAGGACCAAATTGCAACTCATTAGGTCAATTGGCAATAGGTCATTAACATGACTGGGTATAAAAAGAGCATCTTGGAGTAGCAGCGGCTCTCAGAAGTAAAGATGGGAAGAGGATCACCAATCCCCCTAATTCTGCGCCGACAAATAGTGGAGCAATATCAGAAAGGAGTTCGACAGTGTAAAATTGCAAAGAGTTTGAACATATCATCATCTACAGTGCATAATATCATCAAAAGATTCAGAGAATCTGGAAGAATCTCTGTGCGTAAGGGTCAAGGCCGGAAAATCATGCTGGGTGCCCGTGACCTTCGGGCCCTTAGACGGCACTGCATCACATACAGGCATGCTTCTGTATTGGAAATCACAAAATCGTCTCAGGAATATTTCCAGAGAACATTATCTGTGAACACAATTCACCGTGCCATCCGCCGTTGCCAGCTAAAACTCTATAGTTCAAAGAAGAAGCCGTATCTAAACGTGATCCAGAAGCGCAGACGTCTTCTCTGGGCCAAGGCTCATTTAAAATGGACTGTGGCAAAGTGGAAAACTGTTCTGTGGTCAGACGAATCAAAATTTGAAGTTCTTTATGGAAATCAGGGACGCCGTGTCATTCGGACTAAAGAGGAGAAGGACGACCCAAGTTGTTAGCGCTCAGTTCAGAAGCCTGCATCTCTGATGGTATGGGGTTGCATTAGTGCGTGTGGCATGGGCAGCTTACACATCTGGAAAGACACCATCAATGCTGAAAGGTATATCCAGGTTCTAGAGCAACATATGCTCCCATCCAGACAACGTCTCTTTCAGGGAAGACCTTGCATTTTCCAGCATGACAATGCCAAACCACATACTGCATCGATTACATCATCATGGCTGTGTAGAAGAAGGGTCCGGGTACTGAACTGGCCAGCCTGCAGTCCAGATCTTTCACCCATAGAAAACATTTGGCGCATCATAAAACGGAAGATACGATAAAAAAGACCTAAGACAGTTGAGCAACTAGAATCCTACATTAGACAAGAATGGGTTAACATTCCTATCCCTAAACTTGAGCAACTTGTCTCCTCAGTCCCCAGACGTTTACAGACTGTTGTAAAGAGAAAAGGGGATGTCTCACAGTGGGAAACATGGCCTTGTCCCAACTTTTTTGAGGTGTTGTCGTGAAATTTAAAATTGCCTAATTTTTCTCTTTAAACGATACATTTTCTCAGTTTAAACATTTGATATGTCATCTATGTTCTATTCTGAATCAAATATGGAATTTTGAAACTTCCATATCATTGCATTCCGTTTTTATTTACAATTTGTATTTTGTCCCAACTTTTTTGGAATCGGGGTTGTAGAATTTTCTGCATAAATATGACCTAAAACTAGGTGGGGTTGTTATTTTAAGAGTTTTGACTTTTCCATGTTTTACCCCCCTAGAATATGGAGATGGTCCATCTATGCGGGAAAATGTCAAATTTTATTAAATTGAACCTTGCTAACCCCCCTGTACATACCCTCCGAAAGTTTCCATTCTTAGAATATGACAAAATACATTACACAGGGTTCTTGCAGGATTCAGTAAGTTAAATTTTAGACCTTTTTTTTTTTTTAGACTTTTTAAGACCATTATGAAAAATTTTTAGACCAACACGAAGCATTACAACCTGCCCTACCCCCGCCCTTCCCAAAAAAAGACAATCAAGTTCAATTCTCAAAACAAAGTCATTTGTATTGGTAAACTGACTATCGGGGATACAAACTGATTGTGTGCTTATTTATGTCATATGGCAACGTTAGTACAACATTAGTACATTATGTCACATAGCAACAAAAGTACAAGACAATAGAGTGATGCATACAATCTATATGTCAACTGCCCAGTGCTTTAACACTGAATAAACTCGTTTTTATGAGAGGAGCCTTGCTTCTTAAAAGTTGAGTTGAAAGGTGGAAAATGACCAAAACTGCAACAACTTGGCACACTAGACGCCATTAAACAAAGAAATCTACACGTAGAAATCAATTCATTCACGTATTTACACATTCTCCAATTCACTGATGAAAAAGATTAGCACTTAACACATTACATTACACACAAAACATTTTACTAATGGACATTTTCCCCGTAGCAAGTTATCAAGAGTGTGTGAGCAGAACACAGCTTACACGGGCAAACTTAAGTCCCACCTTTTCGACGTAAAAAAACACTGGTTTATACAGCTCACTTACTTGTATGTGCGTCAGAAGGTCCTGTGCGGTTCCATGACCCATGAATTGAGAGTCCATGTAACGCGACTGCACCTCTCCATTGCTCCAGAAACGAATGTGGAGGTCCAGCTGTTTGGATTTGGTCGATGTGTTGAAGCTCTCGTCAAACATTAGCACATACTGGCCGCTAATTGACTTCACCAGCTCTCTTTTTATAAAGTCTGCCAGGCCGAATCTTGCAATATAGGCGATCTTGTTAGGTCCGCAGGCGAACGTTTTGGCAATCGTAGAATCAGGAAACATTGCCTGGAAAAGGCCGTTAATGTTGCTGCTGCTGTTGTTGTATGATAGATGAGAGGTCACTGTGTGTAGAATCCAAAGTACCTCAGCTTTTGACGTCTCCGTGGACCCGAAAGTCGCCTGACTGTTATTTGGCGAATGTTGAACAGCTGGACCAGGCAGCGATGTTGGCTGGGATACTGACAAAAAGCTTGAGATCGGCTGGCGACATTGCGAGCTCTTCACAGCAATCTGATGTTTTCCAGCTTTAGCGTGGGACTCCAGGGCCTTCACGCCTAAAGTCCCCAACTGAATTATTTTCCTGCAGACTTTGCAGCGAGCCGCATACCCATCACCTGCTGCGGCTTCTAACCAGTTTCGAAATTCTTCACGTTCAAGCCAAGCTTCATTAAACTGACACTTTCCCATTTTACTCACTGTTATTCGACGCGCTATCCACATTCTTCATCGCACTGCCAACACAACCGCTAACCTTCTCTGACTCCCACAGACTGCATAAACTCGGCAGGAACTTAGAAGGTAGAACTACGGTAGGCGTAGTGGACAAACTGGACCGTTGCATACTTGCCGCGATCATCGGTGATTGAAGTTTTTTAGCAGGCAGACAACAACGCAACCAGCACATTTTTATTAATGTTTTGCAGGCACTTCTAGGAACGGACTGAGCGGATGTAAGAATTTTAGACTTGGATAAATTAAATTTTAGACCTGGGATGAAAATATGTGTGTTTTTTTTAGACATTTTAAGGCCTAAAATTTAACTTTCTGAATTTTAGACTTTTTTAGACCCCGTGGGAACCCTGATTACAGTGCTGTTTGATATTAGAATGCTGCTTTTTTAAATGTGTTTTAAAATTATCGATGAATGCGAACCTCTTCAGGTATGCCACTAGGTACGACTACACATTTTCAGTGCAGATGATCATTATTTTAAGGTAATAAGCTTAGTGATAAGTAACCTTACATTCAAGTAAATTAAACATACGGTAATTCTGCTCTTTTTCAGCAAGTTTTAAAGTTATTGATGAATGTCACACTCTTCAGTAATACCTCAAATATGAACCATTTTTAAGCACAGAGGATCATTACTTAAGGTTACTAATTTAGTTTTAAGAACCAGTATGCACAAATGATTCATATCTGAATTATATCTCCCAATGTATTAAATAGTCATTATTTGTATTCTTGCAGGTAAATAATGGCTTCTGTTGCAACACGGTCAAAAGCTAAGAAGATACTAGGTGTAGTAGAGTACATAGAGCAGGCTGAGTTCCCTTCTGGGATGCTTCCAACAGGGAAGGACATCATTCAGAATATGCTCGATCTGCTGCGGCCGAAGCGTGCTGGTCAAGCACAGAGATCCAGGGATGCTGCTGCTCAGTTGTTGGCAGAACTTGTTCAAGAGCACCGGTTATTTTTAACTTATACACCATCCACACCAGACATATAAAGAAGCATATCTTGAAACTTTATGCAGAATTTGTTACTCTGATTCAAACCCGTAAACAGAGTCAAAATGAGGGTTTCGAACAACTCTTTTTGTGAGAAATAAATGTTATTACTCTGATTTTTGATGTTATATTTAAGAGTTATTTCCGTTAAGGAATGCTTATATTGGTGAAAAAGGCAGTTTTTGACTATTTGGAGGGGTTATTAACTTCAGAGGGTATGTACGGGGGGGGGGGTTAGCATTTTTCAGTTGACCAAATATTGGTATTTCCATACTTAGATAGATCATCTCCATATTTTGGAGGGGGTAGAAAAAATTTTTTGGTCTAACACCCCCCCCACTAAAACATCATCAGATTTTCACACAAGTCCTAAAAGTAGATAAAGAGAACCCAGTTAAACAAATGATAGGCTCCAGCTTGCTCCCCGCAACCCTGCACGGAATAAGCGGTTACAGATCAAACAAACAAACAAACAAACGTTGTTTAGCGCAAGGCGATGATCACTCAGCGCGAGATGATTAATGTAAACGTCACCTGTTTACTTTTGAAATAGATGAAGACTCGAAACTGTCGGTGATCATTTCAGGTTTCTAGTGATTAGTAGACTATGTGTGTTGGTATCTGAGAGGAGAAAATAAGTCTCACCTCAACAGGGGACCAGGAAAAGAGATGTTCTCTCCAACACGCAGGTAATTGCCATCTCCTTGGAAGATGTGACCATCACCTGGAGTCCAAAGCTCAGTTAGTAAGGCTACAGAGTAAGAACCTAACTCATATAAATGTTAGAAATATCTATCTATCCATCTATCCTCTACCTCCTTCATTTGGATGAACATGAGCTTGTCCTTTATGATGGGCCATATGAACAGCATGGCTTCTCAGCACTGCCATTTCCATTGTCTGCCTGTTTTTGGTGAAAAATAAAAACATGCATGTTTAGTTATCCATTTATTCCGTTTTTCATGATTCATCTTCGCTTGTAATTCACGCAAACTTGAAGATTTTTCTGCTCTCCTCTGTCCACAATGTCCACCTGTCTCCATAATAAAGAGACTCAGTGAGGTGGAAAGAAAAAGTGAAGCTCACCAGATTTTATTCAAAAATAAACAACCTAGTTAAAGGGACAGTAAATAATGTAGGACTAATGTATAATAATCTCTTTAGTCACTTTCCTGACTGGTTTACACTTTAGGAAAGATAGCCTATAAATAGCCACAGTCACACACTAAACCTGGATCTACAGATATCCATGATAATTTCTTTTCATCACACACACCTTTGTACAGTTGAACTTTCCAGGTTTTCTACTGAGCGATCACTTGGCTGACCTCTCTGTGGAGCTGGGCTTCTCTGGGCTTCTGGGTGTCTCTGTGGAGCTGGGTTTGTATGTGTTGGTCCAACACTGAAGCTCTGAAATTATGAGGCAGTAGCTAGGAGACCAAGAACAGAATCAGATTCAGAACTCTGTGATGTAAGTTCTACAGTTCAGAAGTTCTCTTGGGCTGTGTCCAAAATCACTCACTCATTCACTACTCACTATCTAGTGAGCTCATTGGTCAAATTAAAAAAAAACAAGCAAAAACAATTTGGGACACAACCGTACCACACTGTTATTTATATCATTACTGTTGCGTAATTAAAACATGCCAGATCAGTCCTTTTTTGGTGGGTTTTCAAAATAATAAATACATGTATTTATTTTTTTCGCAGTCCGGTTTCCATCAAATTGTGCGCTCTCATTGGCTCGCGAGCGGTCTGGAATCCTTTTTTGTCAACATTTATTTTCGCATTTCTCAGTTTCATAGCATTAATTTTACAGCATGGATAGCGATAATGACAGTGTTCACAGCGAAACTGAGTTTTACTACCCTGATGAAGACGAAATAAAAGAAAACATTTCAGGAGAAAGACGAAAATGAGCTTGTAGCAGGTTTGTTCTAAATATGGTTTCCCTTTCGGGCGCTCTCATTTTCTGTTAGAATTTGGTAAAGAATTTTTTTTTTTTTACCAGCTTAAGGTCGGTCCATATTGTGAAATATGAAATATTATGAAAATCTGCATCCAGTATAAACCAACATGTGTAATATTAATCATATGTCATTACAGACAGACTTTTTTTTTTTACAGAAACTAATCTGAAGTTGAAAAGTTACACACATTTACAAATCTCATCTCATCATCTCTAGCCGCTTTATCCTGTTCTACAGGGTCGCAGGCAAGCTGGAGCCTATCCCAGCTGACTACAGGCGAGAGGCGGGGTACACCCTGGACAAGTCGCCAGGTCATCACAGGGCTGACACATAGACACAGACAACCATTCACATTCACACCTACGGTCAATTTAGAGTCACCAGTTAACTTAACCTGCATGTCTTTGGGGGAAACCAGAGCACCTGGAGGAAACCCACGTGGAGAACATGCAAACTCCACACAGAAAGGCCCTCATTGGCCACGGGGCTCGAACCCGGACCTTCTTGCTGTGAGGCGACAGCGCTAACCACTACACCACTGTGCTGCCCATGTTTTTTATATATATTTTTATTATTTTTTTTTAATTACGGATGCAATGGTTCACTATCCCCACGGTTCGGTTCATACCTCGGTTTTTGGGTCACGGTTTCGGTTCGGTTTCGATACGCTTTGAATATTAGAAAAGCAAGAAAACCTGAAAATTCCACAATTTCTTTTATTTAAACAAAGAATTCAAACTTATTCAAGTAAGCCAGGTATACTTTGTGTAGTGTAAAAATATATTTTCAGCTGTAAAAGAAACTGCATGATAAAGTGCATGATATTCATCCAATGCATTACAATAAATAATTTGGAACTTAGTCTTCAATACTGAAACAGTCCATAAAAAAACAAAGTTAAACTAAAGACTGTCAGAAGTGCACTGGTATCAAACATCATCAGCCAGGATTTTTTTTAAACAAGAAACATTGTTTTTTTTAGATATAACAACAGAAACTCATTCTGAGAGTTAAGTGCAGGGTCAGAGAACCACTACTTCTCTATTTATTCCTCTCATCTCATCTCATTATCTCATGTTAAGATTTTTATTTTTGAAGAAAGATCAGTTTATCTACATTCTCTGGAGCTAGGCGGGAGCGGATTGCATTAACAATGTCCCTGCAGTGGAGAAAATTCTCTCGCTTGCAACAGATGTCCCAGGGACACACCGGTAGCGCTGTGCAAGTTTTGCAACACTGGGAAACTTACTTTCATTGACCTTCCACCAATCAAATGGGTCCCCATCCACACGGATCCCACTTTCAAACCTATATGACCTGACCTCCTCCTCAGCATTCAGAGAGGTCTTCGGTTGCCCCTCTTGGGTTCTAAAAAAACCTTCAAAAAGCTCTGCTATAGCTGTCTTCTTCTGGGGAGGGGGAGAAGATGTATCTTTTTCTTCAGATGGTGTAGCCTCATCTTGACTCATCTCATCTCATTATCTCTAGCCGCTTTATCTTTCTACAGGGTCGCAGGCAAGCTGGAGCCTATCCCAGCTGACTACAGGCGAAAGGCGGGGTACACCCTGGACAAGTCGCCAGGTCATCACAGGGCTGACACATAGACACGGACAACCATTCACACTCACATTCACACCTACGGTCAATTTAGAGCCACCAATTAGCCTAACCTGCATGTCTTTGGACTGTGGGGGAAACCGGAGCACCCGGAGGAAACCCACGCGGACACGGGGAGAACATGCAAACTCCACACAGAAAGGCCCTCGCCGGCCCCGGGGCTCGAACCCAGGACCTTCTTGCTGTGAGGCGACAGCGCTAACCACTACACCACCGTGCCGCCCTCATCTTGACTCTGTAAGAATAATAATAATAATAATTGTTTAAGATAACAGCAATTTAATTGTATTTTGTTTTTTCATTTCATTACAGAATAATTTTCAATAATACAAATAAAAAAGATGCAATAAACGACAGTAATCCTGGAGCAGGAACCACAGGTATAATGTGGTGAGATCCTGAAAGATTCTGACCTGGGATGCTTCATCCAGAGAGAGCAGGGATTTGAACCTGGGATCCAAGGTTGTTGCTATTTGCAGGTATTTTTGAAGGTCAGGGTCTGTGAATCTCTTCCCTAAGGGCCTCTGCATGCTCTTGCGACAAGGCTTTCGCAGATAGCTTTTCGCAGACAGTTGTAATTTATCGTTGAGCGGGGAGTAATAGGCGTGCGCGATGTTATTCACCGCCACAACGCAAGGGGGCGCGAAGTCGCGAAATCGCTAGGAGTAGCTGGTGGGTGTGGTTAGTGGAGTGTTTATCCTCCGGTTACTTATAATGACATCACTGGCATAATTTGATTAAAACAAAATGAATATGAATGTCCCATTGTTAATCAAGTTGTACATTCCCGCACATAACATAATCATATGTGTCTAAAGACTTGTAGGCACGAAGTTTTTTGTGGGTGTACACTGAAGTCTTGTCAATAAGGTACGAGTATATATCTGGCCATTGTATACCAGGGAACTTACTAACATCGTCCGTCCACTCTTTAATTAAATGCGGAGCCGGTAGGCGATGTCCACTTCTCATCTCATCTCATTATCTCTAGCCGCTTTATCCTTCTACAGGGTCGCAGGCAAGCTGGAGCCTATCCCAGCTGACTACGGGCGAAAGGCGGGGTACACCCTGGACAAGTCGCCAGGTCATCACAGGGCTGACACATAGACACAGACAACCATTCACACTCACATTCACACCTACGCTCAATTTAGAGTCACCAGTTAACCTAACCTGCATGTCTTTGGACTGTGGGGGAAACCGGAGCACCCGGAGGAAACCCACGCGGACACGGGGAGAACATGCAAACTCCGCACAGAAAGGCCCTCGCCGGCCCCGGGGCTCGAACCCAGGACCTTCTTGCTGTGAGGCAACAGCGCTAACCACTACACCACCGTGCCGCCGCGATGTCCACTTGTTAGAGTTAACTTATTTATGTAGCATTCTCGATCTTGTAACGACAATTGTTTGGCATAATCTGACAGCTCATAATGCCGGACTATGGGCAGCGCCATTGTTTCTGGGTCCAGGCTGCGCACGCATCCTGGCAACGGTCGGTTTGTTTACAAACATGCGAAGGGGTCTATATATACACTACCGTTCAAAAGTTTGGGGTCACCCAGACAATTGTGTTTTCCATGAAAAGTCACACTTTTATTTCCCACCATAAGTTGTAAAATGAATAGAAAATATAGTCAAGACATTTTTCTGGCCATTTTGAGCATTTAATCGACCCCACAAATGTGATGCTCCAGAAACTCAATCTGCTCAAAGGAAGGTCAGTTTTATAGCTTCTCTAAAGAGCTCAACTGTTTTCAGCTGTGCTAACATGATTGTACAAGGGTTTTCTAATCATCCATTAGCCTTCTGAGGCAATGAGCAAACACATTGTACCATTAGAACACTGGAGTGAGAGTTGCTGGAAATGGGCCTCTATACACCTATGGAGATATTGCACCAAAAACCAGACATTTGCAGCTAGAATAGTCATTTACCACATTAGCAATGTATAGAGTGGATTTCTGATTAGTTTAAAGTGATCTTCATTGAAAAGAACAGTGCTTTTCTTTCAAAAACAAGGAAATTTCAAAGTGACCCCAAACTTTTGAATGGTAGTGTGTGTGTATATATATATACATATATATGTGTATGTATGTGTGTAACAACCGTGACACGTTTCAATATCCTCACTTGTGAGGACATTGATGAATTATTTAGATAAATGTGGGTAATTTTTGTTATCTGTGTTGCATGGTGAATCTGTGGGAGCAGACAGTGAAGGACTTATTTTTTTTTAGGAGGAAGTATGTCACTATTTGGGATGGGAGCAGGCATTTAATGAGTTACAGTGGTGCTTGAAAGTTTGTGAACCCTTTAGAATTTTCGACAACCCCAATTACAAAAAAGTTGGGACAAAGAACAAATTGTAAGTAAAAACGGAATGCAATGATGTGGAAGTTTCAAAATTCCATATTTTATTCAGAATAGAACATAGATGACATATCAAATGTTTAAACTGAGAAAATGTATCATTTAAAGAGAAAAATTAGGTGATTTTAAATTTCATGACAACAACACATCTCAAAAAAGTTGGGACAAGGCCATGTTTACCACTGTGAGACATCCCCTTTTCTCTTTACAACAGTCTGTAAACGTCTGGGGACTGAGGAGACAAGTTGCTCAAGTTTAGGGATAGGAATGTTAACCCATTCTTGTCTAATGTAGGATTCTAGTTGCTCAACTGTCTTAGGTCTTTTTTGTCGTATCTTCCGTTTTATGATGCGCCAAATGTTTTCTGTGGGTGAAAGATCTGGACTGCAGGCTGGCCAGTTCAGTACCCGGACCCTTCTTCTACGCAGCCATGATGCTGTAATTGATGCAGTATGCGGTTTGGCATTGTCATGTTGGAAAATGCAAGGTCTTCCCTGAAAGAGGCGTCGTCTGGACGGGAGCATATGTTGCTCTAGAACCTGGATATACCTTTCAGCATTGATGGTGTCTTTCCAGATGTGTAAGCTGCCCATGCCACACGCACTAATGCAACCCCATACCATCAGAGATGCGGGCTTCTGAACTGAGCGCTGATAACAACTTGGGTCGTCCTTCTCCTCTTTAGTCCGAATGACACGGCGTCCCTGATTTCCATAAAGAACTTCAAATTTTGATTCGTCTGACCACAGAACAGTTTTCCACTTTGCCACAGTCCATTTTAAATGAGCCTTGGCCCAGAGAAGACATCTGCACTTCTGGATCATGTTTAGATACGGCTTCTTCTTTGAACTATAGAGTTTTAGCTGGCAACGGCGGATGGCGCGGTGAATTGTGTTCACAGATAATGTTCTCTGGAAATATTCCTGAGCCCATTTTGTGATTTCCAATACAGAAGCATGCCTGTATGTGATGCAGTGCCGTCTAAGGGCCCGAAGATCACGGGCACCCAGTATGGTTTTCCGGCCTTGACCCTTACGCACAGAGATTCTTCCAGATTCTCTGAATCTTTTGATGATATTATGCACTGTAGATGATGATATGTTCAAACTCTTTGCAATTTTACACTGTCGAACTCCTTTCTGATATTGCTCCACTATTTGTCGGCGCAGAATTAGGGGGATTGGTGATCCTCTTCCCATCTTTACTTCTGAGAGCTGCTGCCACTCCAAGATGCTCTTTTTATACCCAGTCATGTTAATGACCTATTGCCAATTGACCTAATGAGTTGCAATTTGGTCCTCCAGCTGTTCCTTTTTTGTATCTTTAACTTTTCCAGCCTCTTATTGCCCCTGTCCCAACTTTTTGAGATGTGTTGCTGTCATGAAATTTCAAATGAGCCAATATTTGGCATGATATTTCAAAATGTCTCACTTTCGACATTTGATATGTTGTCTGTGTTCTATTGTGAATACAATATCAGTTTCTGAGATTTGTAAATTATTGCATTCCGTTTTTGTTTACAATTTGTACTTTGTCCCAACTTTTTTGGAATCGAGGTTGTATATTTCTGCATAAATATGACCTAAAACATCATCAGATTTTCACACAAGTCCTAAAAGTAGATAAAGAGAACCCAATTAAACAAATGAGACAAAAATATTATACTTGGTCATTTATTTATTGAGGAAAATGATCCAATATTATATATGTGTGAGTGGCAAAAGTATGTGAACCTCTAGGATTAGCAGTTAATTTGAAGGTGAAATTAGAGTCAGGTGTTTTCAATCAATGAGATGACAATCAGGTGTGAGTGGGCACCCTGTTTTATTTAAAGAACAGGGATCTATCAAAGTCTGATCTTCACAACACATGTTTGTGGAAGTGTATCATGGCACAAACAAAGGAGATTTCTGAGGATCTTAGAAAAAGCGTTGTTGATGCTCATCAGGCTGGAAAAGGTTACAAAACCATCTCTAGAGTTTGGACTCCACCGATCCACAGTCAGACAGATTGTGTACAAATGGAGGAAATTCAAGACCATTGTTACCCTCCCCAGGAGTGGTTGACCAACAAAGATCACTCCAAGAGCAAGGCGTGTAATAGTTGGCGAGGTCACAAAGGACCCCAGGGTAACGTCGAAGCAACTGAAGGCCTCTCTCACATTGGCTAATGTTAATGCTCATGAGTCCACCATCAGGAGAACACTGAACAACAATGGTGTGCATGGCAGGGTTGCAAGGAGAAAGCCACTGCTCTCCAAAAAGAACATTGCTGCTCATCTGCAGTTTGCTGAAGATCACGTGGACAAGCCAGAAGGCTATTGGAAAAATGTTTTGTGGATGGATGAGACCAAAATAGAACTTTTTGGTTTAAATGAGAAGCGTTATGTTTGGAGAAAGGAAAACACTGCATTCAAGCATAAGAACCTTATTCCATCTGTGAAACATGGTGGTGGTAGTATCATGGTTTGGGCCTGTTTTGCTGCATCTGGGCCAGGACGACTTGCCATCATTGATGGAACAATGAATTCTGAATTATACCAGCGAATTCTAAAGGAAAATGTCAGGACATCTGTCCATGAACTGAATCTCAAGAGAAGGTGGGTCATGCAGCAAGACAACGACCCTAAGCACACAAGTCGTTCTACCAAAGGATGGTTAAAGAAGAATAAAGTTAATGTTTTGGAATGGCCAAGTCAAAGTCCTGACCTTAATCCAATTAAAATGTTGTCGAAGGACCTGAAGCGAGCAGTTCATGTGAGGAAACCCACCAACATCCCAGAGTTGAAGCTGTTCTGTACGGAGGAATGGGCTAAAATTCCTCCAGGCCGGTGTGCAGGACTGATCAACAGTTACCGGAAATGTTTAGTTGCAGTTATTGCTGCACAAGGGGGTCACACCAGACACTGAAAGCAAAGGTTCACATACTTTTGCCACTCACAGATATGTAATATTGGATCATTTTCCTCAATAAATAAATGACCAAGTATAATATTTTTGTCTCATTTGTTTAACTGGGTTCTCTTCATCTACTTTTAGGACTTGTGTGAAAATCTGATGATGTTTTAGGTCATATTTATGCAGAAATATAGAAAATTCTAAAGGGTTCACAAACTTTCAAGCACCACTGTAAGATGCTGTACAAATTGACAATCTAGAAGTCATTTCTTTGAGCAATAACAATAAAAGCATTCATAAAGTCTTCAGTCATTTCCAAATTCATAACCAATTTTTTTTTTAATAAAATTAACGATGAACATTTGGATTCTATGCATTTGGGATAGATTTATCTTTAGTGTTTTGCCTGACGGCAGGTCCGCTCTGATGGCTTCAGTCATTCAAGTTTCCAGGGAGGAATTGCAGTCGTGGTTTCCTGCTGTCTTCTACTGGATTATTATGGAGGTTTTCTCCTCTCAACCATTCACACATATTCACACCTATGGACAATTTAGAGTAGTCAGTTAACCCAACCACATATCTTTGGACTGTGGGGAAAACCAGAGCACTCCTCTGGATTTATACTTGTAATTTATTTGAAAGAAATGTCACACTGTGTGAATCTGTCCATATCAAAGTGTTTCATCTGCGCTGAGTAAATCATATTACAAACTAATTCAAGACCTGTCTGTATGTTATTTCTTAAATATTTCCTGCCTCAGGGGCGGCACGGTGGTGTAGTGGTTAGCGCTGTCGCCTCACAGCAAGAAGGTCCGGGTTCGAGCCCCGTGGCCGACGAGGGCCTTTCTGTGCGGAGTTTGCATGTTCTCCCCGTGGGTTTCCTCCGGGTGCTCTGGTTTCCCCCACAGTCCAAAGACATGCAGGTTAGGTTAACTGGTGACTCTAAATTGACCGTAGGTGTGAATGTGAGTGTGAATGGTTGTCTGTGTCTATGTGTCAGCCCTGTGATGACCTGGCGACTTGTCCAGGGTGTACCCCGCCTTTAGCCCGTAGTCAGCTGAGATAGGCTCCAGCTTGCCTGCGACTCTGTAGAACAGGATAAGCGGCTAGAGATAATGAGATGAGATTTCCTGCCTTACTGAAGGTCGTTTAATCGTTTCAGGTGATGAGGCCTATGACTGCGGTGTCATCAGGAAACTTGATGATGAAGGTCAAGTGGGGCTGAGTGACAGTCATGAGTGTATCCTCACAGCCGCAGAAGGCCCTGATTTAGTATTTTTAGTCATTTTAAATATGTGTAATTCACAGCCTTCATACACTTTTCACTTGAATTTCAGACATTTAAAACTTTTCTAAATGTTTGACATTTTTGTCTTTACTTTCTTGATCATATAAACCACTTTACTTAAAAACTGTCATATTTACCTTTGTGTTGAATGAATGAATGAATGCAGATGTTCCTGGTGAACCATCACAGTTGCAGGGATGAGAATTTTCCGCCGATTGGCGGATTTCCGACTTTTTCAGACCAAAATGATCGTTTTTGAGATCGATGTAAATCCGTTGAGAAATTTTTTTTTTGGGGGGGGGGTACGATTAACGATCTGTGGTCACCTTATAACGCAGACATCCCAAGTGTCCCGGAAGTTCCGGGAGTCTCCTGCATATTGATAGAAGCGAGCAAGAGCGTGCGTGCGCAACATTAAGGTCTGCATCACGCATCTTACAATGTGCGCGCGCGAGGGAGACTGTGTGCAGTGTTGCCAGATACTGCTGACGTTTTCCAGCCCAAAATATGTTAAAATCCTGCCAAAATGCACTTAAAAGCACCCAATCTGGCAACACTCCCTGTGTGCCTGTTCATGCATAGACATCCTAATACATAGACGGAGCATCCAATGTAAATTCTAAAAGCGCTGACGAGACGCGGGGCCGCCATCTTGGAGTGGTGATCTGCTGCACTCAGTGTAATACTAAATACATTAGATATAAACAGCTTAACGTTTTTCTATCGGCTACAACCACCAATCTGTTGCAAATAAAATGCGGTTTTAACAATCTAAATCCATTATAATGATTCAAATGTGTGTATGTTTTCTTTAAATAGATTGCCAAGAACATATCAAAGGGGAAATTAATCTAGTCAGTGAATTTATAAGAGCCTTTTACATCCTTCAACACAATCTGACCCCCCCTTCAGCAAAGCTGATGTATTCAGGTTGAGTGGGGCACTTTGTTTGGTATGAAGGACAATGTGTGATGACCATATATTGACCACAAACATTTTTTTTTGTTTGTTTTAAAGCATATCAAAACATTTATTTATAACAAATTAATGTCAAACATAAAAAATATAACAATGTAGTAAATAAATAAACTAGTAAATAAATAAAAAAGGCGGCACGGTGGTGTAGTGGTTAGCGCTGTCGCCTCACAGCAAGAAGGTCCTGGGTTCGAGCCCCGGGGCCGGCGAGGGCCTTTCTGTGCGGAGTTTGCATGTTCTCCCCGTGTCCGCGTGGGTTTCCTCCGGGTGCTCCGGTTTCCCCCACAGTCCAAAGACATGCAGGTTAGGTTAACTGGTGACTCTAAATTGACCGTAGGTGTGAATGTGAGTGTGAATGGTTGTCCGTGTCTATGTGTCAGCCCTGTGATGACCTGGCGACTTGTCCAGGGTGTACCCCGCCTTTCGCCCGTAGTCAGCTGGGATAGGCTCCAGCTTGCCTGCGACCCTGTAGAAGGATAAAGCGGCTAGAGATAATGTGATGTGATGTGATAAATAAAAAAGGTAGTATATGAATAAACATTTAATAACAATATATATAATATTAGCATACAACATTAAAACATCACTCGTGAAACCACTACCTGATGACGATTTAAGTCTCTTAGGCTACGTTCACACTGCAGGCTGAAGTGACTCAAATCCGATCTTTTCGCCCATATGTGACCTGTATCCGATCTTTTATTGACAATATGAACGACACAGATCCGATTTTTTCAAATCCGACCCAGGCCGTTTGGATATGTGGTCCTAATTCCGATTCCTATCCGCTCTTTTCATATGCGACTTCAGTCTGAACCGCCAGGTCGCATTCATCCGACTTACACGTCATCAACAAGCCACAAACGTCACTATTCTGTGCTGAAGTAGGCGGCGGGTCTCTCAAAAAAAGTTACAACAACATGGCGCATAATCACGGGCGCAGATAGAGGGTGAGACTCGTCCCACCCAGATTTAAATTCACCTCGTTTGGTCCCCCCCACTTATAGGGAGGAAAAAACGTCTATGCTGTCTTTCTTTGCATAAGGCAAACCTCACGGAAAAATCAAAAGACTAATTACCATTCGGTTTATTGAGGTGCACAGCAGTGTATACATAGTTGCAACAACTCACATAAAACAAAGACTGATATTCGGTTGGTTGAGCTGCGCAGACTGCACAGGTTGTGAGCTCGAGCTTGGTTGCTATGGTAACCCACAACAAGTTTGACAGGCATATCGGGGTTGGGGTTGGTTTGCTGGCAGCTTTGTCCCCCCCAGTTTTTTGTCCCCCCCAGTTCAAAAAACGTATCTGCGCCCCGGCGCATGACATCAATGCGAGGGACGCTTCGGGCTGTGAAGGTTCTGAATCTTCTCAATGGAAGGACACAGAGGTTAGGGAGCTGATTTCCATTTGGGGGGATACAGCTATTCAAGCTAGATTGGATGGGTCATACCGCAACCGGGCGGTTTTACTTCCGTAAACACTGGCCATGCTCACTGCGTGTGACGTCGTCGTATCCTGCAATGCGCATGCGGAACACTTTTAGGTCGCTTTTCGTTCATACTGAGGATCACATACAAGTCGCATATATTTGTTAATGTGAACGACCTCACAAAAAAATCGGATTTCACAAAAAAATCGGAATTGAGCATTAAGCCTTGCAGTGTGAACGTAGCGTTAGCTCCTTCTCAGCTCTGGTAATATACTATTTAAAAAAAAACAACAACAAATAGTACGGTAATGTTAAATCTTACTTGTGAAAAGTAATCCCCCTGCTTCTGTTTGAAACGGTTCGCTCGTTTGAGCAGGAGTACGCTGAGCACCAGCCTGGCATCTTGTCTCTTGTCTTCTTCTTCAGTCGTGCAGTAATAGACGGAACTTTTTTTTATTATTATTATTTCCCAAAACATTCAAAATACAAACAAATAGAGCACCATATATATACAGATCCAAAAACATCAAAATAGTAAAACACACACATAGCAATAAAGTAAAAAAATATGAACAAGAAAGGGGTTACTTAACTATCTTTACATATGTTAATCGAGTAAATCAAAGTCATCCAAAAAAGATATAAAATAACCAACATCCTTATTTTCAACTAACTTTAGAGATTTGGCAAAAAGCTTGAGGTCATTCTTCCAGTGTGTAACATAAGGTTTAGTTTTAAAAAAAACCCGACATTTGTGAATAAAATGTTTACCTAAAAGTAGTAAATTATTAATACCATATTCAATTTTTTTATTATTTAAAAACACTCCAAATTTAATTTCTTTAATGGATAAAGGGGCAAACTGAATCCCCCTAGACTAACAGACGGTACCTTGATATCTCGCGCTTTAATTCTCACCACCCCAAGATGGCGGCCGTATTTCTCGCGTCAGAACAGCCAACTCTCCGTTTATGTGTTCATGTAGCGCATGCCAGACAACGAGCATCTTGATTGGGTTACTCAGCAAAATAAGCCAATCAGCTTTCAGTGTGGGCGGGCTTTTATCTCTTTTCTCGAGGACCGGAGTTTGAGTCAGTGCAGCCTACAGGATCGGCATGGCAGAGAGAGAGAGAGCGCGCGCCCCAAAAATATATCAATTACACGTCATATATAAGTGTGTATCTTTTATAAATGGGGTTAGCTTATCTAATGTAGCATGTTGGGGAGAATCATAGTATCATATCTATATTTCTGATAAAATTTTAGGTATGATAGCATGTATAACTCTCCTACTTATTGCTCATTTCATAGGGGGACGGAATTGCTGGCATGTGCCGCGCGGGAGCGTCTGCCCAAACTTTTTTAGGCCGAGATGAACTTATAGTTTTTGATTTAAAAAAAATTTCCAATATGTAATGCCCATTGTACATGCCTGTTCTTTAACTCAAAATCACCATCTCGATCTTCAAATTGACCATATGGTATTACATTACACAGCATCCTGTCCAGATAAAACCTAGTTAGTACACACAACAGTTGAAAGGGAAGTGATAAGTGATGTTGAATATTGCCTGCTTAATATGCAAGACCTCCTGCTACCATGATAACATCAGAAGAAAGCTTAAGAGAATTATATGATTGAACTTTTTTCTGGGCGGCACGGTGGTGTAGTGGTTAGCGCTGTCGCCTCACAGCAAGAAGGTCCGGGTTCGAGCCCTGTGGCCGGCGAGGGCCTTTCTGTGCGGAGTTTGCATGTTCTCCCCGTGTCCGCGTGGGTTTCCTCCGGGTGCTCCGGTTTCCCCCACAGTCCAAAGACATGCAGGTTAGATTAACTGGTGACTCTAAATTGACCGTAGGTGTGAATGTGAGTGTGAATGGTTGTCTGTGTCTATGTGTCAGCCCTGTGATGACCTGGCGACTTGTCCAGGGTGTACCCCGCCTTTCGCCCGTAGTCAGCTGGGATAGGCTCCAGCTTGCCTGCGGCCCTGTAGAACAGGATAAAGCGGCTAGAGATAATGAGATGAGAATGAGAACTTTTTTCTGGTTTGCACTTCATTTTAAAGGATTGGAGTATTCAAAGATGAATCACAAAAATGCAGAAGTATAATACTGTAGAGCTCGTTTATATTAAAAGGTGCATTGATTTTTTTGAAATCATCAAATGTGAATTGATTAAAAACAAGTCTCTTGTACCATATTAATCATTTTCACCTGGGAGTCCACCAAGAAGGGGAATTTATTTCCAAATAAATTGTAAATTTTTGCTGATAAAATTAATGGTTTTGGGGTTAAAAAAAATAGCCAAAAATAATTAGACCCATGCCCCCCCCCCCCGCCCCGTTTTTTTCAGACTTTTAAAATATTTTTCATTCTCATCCCTGCAGTTGTGGCGTTAACAGCATTAATAGCCACTAGGTGGCACTGTGACGTAATGACTTTATAAAAGACCCTGTAGTACAGCCTGTGTGACACACACACACAAAGTTATAATGTAGGTTACATAGAAATTTAAATAGAGAAAACTTGGATATATAAAGGAAACTGAACTAACATCAGTTATGCTAGGGGGCAGTGGTGGCGGCTCAGCATGGGAAGGCTCCAGGTTACTGCTTGGAGGGGTTTGAGCCCCAGCACCATCAAGCTGCCACTGCTGGACCCATTGGCAAGGTCCTTAACCTTATCGGTTCACCTATCCACATTGACTGCATGTAGATGCAGAAGAAGTTGTTGTCAATACTTGTTAGAAAGTAGGAGTAAAACAATATGTAATTTGTGGGGCGGCACGGTGGTGTAGTGGTTAGCGCTGTCGCCTCACAGCAAGAAGGTCCTGGGTTCGAGCCCCGGGGCCGGCGAGGGCCCTTCTGTGTGGAGTTTGCATGTTCTCCCCGTGTCCGCGTGGGTTTCCTCCGGGTGCTCCGGTTTCCCCCACAGTCCAAAGACATGCAGGTTAGGTTAACTGGTGACTCTAAATTGACCGTAGGTGTGAATGTGAGTGTGAATGGTTGTCTGTGTCTATGTGTCAGCCCTGTGATGACCTGGCGACTTGTCCAGGGTGTACCCCGCCTTTCGCCCGTAGTCAGCTGGGATAGGCTCCAGCTTGCCTGCGACCCTGTAGAAGGATAAAGCGGCTAGAGATAATGAGATGAGATGAGATATGTAATTTGTGAGTATTTTATGTTGACCGTACCCGATTACACTGTGTAATCTTGTAAAGATAATTAGTAAACAATTTTTTGACATTTATGGATTTTTTTTTTAAATTTAAGTCTTTGAAATTTCTGAAAAAAAAATACTTGTCAAGAAAATCACATTCACTCTCATCAAATGTATTTACATTACACCAAATTTAAATTGTAAGCATGTGTTCAATACAGGGGTGGTGTAGTGGTTAGCACTGTTGCCTCACGGCAAGAAGGTCCTGGGTTCGAGCTCAGCGGCTGGTGAGGGTCTTTTTGTGTGGAGTTTGCATGTTCTCCCCATGTCTGTGTGGGTTTCCTCCAGGTGCTCCGGTTTCCCCCACAGTCTAAAGACATGCAGGTTAGGTTAACTGGTGACTCTAAATTGACCGTAGGTGTGAATGTGAGTGTGAATGGTTGTTTGTCTCTGTGTCAGCCCTGTGATGACCTGGCGACTTGGCCAGGGTGTACCCCACCTCTCGCCCATAGTCAGCTGGGATAGGCTCCAGCTTGTCTGTGACCCTGTAGAACAGAATAAGCGGCTAGAGATAATGGATGGATGGAAGGGTGTTCAATACATATACTTTTTAATGTCTTAAAACTGTCTGCACAGATCTAGTGCAGAAAAGCAAAAAAAAAACCCCAAAAACCCCTTTTCTCCTAAAATGTCTGAACTATCAAAATAAATAACAATAAATCTCAAATCTAAACCATGTTAAAAGAACATTTTACACTATTCAACATGGACAATTTTCAAATGCTAGAAAAAGTCCATAAATTGTCTCATCTCATCTCATTATCTCTAGCCACTTTATCCTGTTCTACAGGGTTGCAGGCAAGCTGGAGCCTATCCCAGCTGACTACGGGCGAAAGGCAGGGTACACCCTGGACAAGTCGCCAGGTCATCACAGGACTGACACATAGACACAGACAACCATTCACACTCACATTCACACCTACGCTCAATTTAGAGTCACCAGTTAACCTAACCTGCATGTCTTTGGACTGTGGGGGAAACCGGAGCACCCGGAGGAAACCCACACGGACACGGGGAGAACATGCAAACTCCACACAGAAAGGCCCTCGCCGGCCACAGGGCTCGAACCCGGACCTTCTTGCTGTGAGGCGACAGTGCTAACCACTACACCACTGTGCCGCCCGTCCATAAATTGTACTAAAGATAAAACAAACATTCATTTTCAGTGTAAGAAAATGTCTAAGATCAACTGTAACATTGATGATCTCATCTCATCTCATTATCTCTAACCGCTTTATCCTGTTCTACAGGGTCGCAGGCAAGCTGGAGCCTATCGCAGCTGACTACGGGCGAAAGGCGGGGTACACCCTGGACAAGTCGCCAGGTCATCACAGGGCTGACACATAGACACAGACAACCATTCACACTCACATTCACACCTACGGTCAATTTAGAGCCACCAGTTAACCTAACCTGCATGTCTTTGGACTGTGGGGGAAACTGGAGCACCTGGAGGAAACCCACGCAGACACGGGGAGAACATGCAAACTCCGCACAGAAAGGCCCTTGCTGGCCACGGGGCTCGAACCCAGACCTTCTTGCTGTGAGGCGACAGCGCTAACCACTACACCACCGTGCTGCCCAACATTGATGATAAAATATGAATTATAACTTTGATGTAACTTTGCTGACAGGGATTTCTGGCCCAAATTATGCAACACTCGTCTGCTAAAACTCAAATGTTTTCTTCATACCCCATGTGTAGATAGTTAAGGTTAAATGTGTTCATGAAACCAACGAGGATACGCATAGCTTGTGGAAAATGTTGAAGTTTGTTCGTCACAATGGTCCCAAGATGATGAAAATCATAGCAGAGTTCAGTTGCAGGGAGTTTGATAGTTAATCAGTGTCTTCTGGTTCAGTAATGAGGACTCCAACTGGGATTTGGCAGAAGTAGTCATCACACTCGGGTTCCTGCAAACAAAAGGAATCTCAATCAGAACAATTGTATTCCTAATAGGAGGACAATCATCATTTTGTGTGAATGTTACTCAAATAAAAAAAAAGAGAGAATAAGTGCTGCAGAGCAGGAGCCAGCATGCCAAGTAAGGAGGAACTGGTGTATTATGTCGTAGTTGGCATCGAAGCTGTATGCAGAAAACCACAGCTGGAGTAGGTGGGGACTTCTGATTACAGATCAGAAGTACAACATCTTTAATAGCTGTCATCATCATCAATTCAGCCTCAGCTGAGGCACACGCCTATTCTTCCATTCATCTCTGTCCCTCATACATGTAGCCAGCTCAGTGGTGTTCTCCAATCCCAAGTCTCTTTTTAATGTATTGACAAGGGTCTTTGGAGGGCGACGTCTCCCCCTGTGGCCGTGTAGTGGTTTCCAAAGTACCAGCTCGCTTGCTGGAAGTTCTTGATGCCTACAGCAATGACCAGCTAGTCCTAGCCTTCTATATGCAATTTTGTTGGATACTCTGGGGAAATCCCTGTATAGCTCCTCGTTTGTTATTCGATCTTGCCAGCTTGTGTTTGTAGCAACCTGGAGCATTCTGGTATATAATCCATTTAGTGATTTTCCAGCAGATGTTGTTATTGCCCAGCTCTCACTCCCATATACCGTAAAAGAACTGATTCGATGGTGGCAGTGAAAAGACTTATGTCATGGGAGACACTGGATTTCCATATGAGATTCATTTTGTTGAGGGCTTTCCAAGCCACTTTAATATCCCTTTTTGCATAGTTTACTCTTTACAGCTGTACATAACGTTTAAATCACTGTAAATAAAGTAATTAAACTCAGATTGTTCTGGTGTATCTTTTTTTTTAATCATAAAAGTCTACCTTCTACATAGTTGTAGTCTAATGCAACACTGATAGAGGTAATTATTTTATTGAGTAATAAACTAAATAAATATTTCACTTTATAATAGTTTGCTCTAAAAAAAAAAATCAGTTACTGCTGCTGCTCTTGTGTGTACAAAAAGCGTATGATTGTTCTCATCACAGGCGATTGCTCTAAGACAATGAGGGAGGCTCAGCCTCCTCTAAAAATGACGAACATCGTGTAGGATGAATTGCGCTAGGCTTATGTTATAGCCGACCTTATAACATTGCTATTTCAGATCCAGTTATTGGACAAATACTGCGAAAACGCCCGCCCACGGAGTCCCAGCCTCAGTGGACTTCAATGGCATTTGGGAGCTATGCGCTTTTCAATCTCAAAATGCAAGACGGTTATTGGACAAATACTGCGAAAACGCCCGCCCACCGGACTCCCAGCCTCACAGTGGGAGGGACATGGCAAAGCTTTCCGTGAGGAGACTGGTGATTGGTGAAAGCGGCCGGATATTTTCTTTGATTGACAGCTCATTTCAAATATAGACAGGCAGCGGTGAATTTCAGTTCAGTCCCATGCAGATTCACAAGTGCTGTGGTGTATTGTAAGAGATCAGCTTACATTTCGATTTCATTCATTACATACGGTTTCTACCAGCTTTTTTAGTTTGTATATATTTTCATTGTAAATAAAGTGTAAATATAGTGTTGTCAAGTTTGCTATCTTAGTTCCAGAAATTTTGTTTATTTGAGTGACTGAACTTGAACTTGAGGGGGCTAGTCAGCTAGCAAGAAAGCTGCGCACGGATGCCAAGCATTGCTGATTTAATTTTGGCGAAGCCATTTGCCAGTCTTCCTTTCGAGGAAAAAATTAAAATTAAAGAGGAGGGTAGACCAACGCCTCAAATTGACTTGGTGAAAAAGGTAGGGAATAATACTCGTTCCTTTCAGCTCTCCTGGTACGAGAAAGTGAATTGGCTAACAGCAAGTGACCCACATCAACAACAGTAAATAGGCTACTTTAGTAATATGTCATGGATGGACCAAAGATATAGAATCTATTTAAAATGTTTATGCTGAGTATATTATATTGGAATATATATTTTTTCTGGATATGAATTAAACACAGCTACAATTTGGAAAACATTTTTAAACAAAAACACAGCCGAGAACATTTCACACTACAGACCTGGATTAAAAGTGAAGGGTTATCAAAATTGTCAATAAAACATTTCTCAGTCAAAATAAGTAAAATATAGGGAAAGGGTCATTGAATGAAATGTGTGGCACCCAGCTCTATGTTTGGCTTCCCAAGGTCAGTGCTTGTGCCTATTCCAGAACACTCTGTTGTTACTGCTGAGGTTCCTGACAAAGAGCTGCTTTCAATAATGATCAATTTTTAAACAACAACATGCCACAATTTTAAAATATAAAATGTTAAAATATACCCCCCCCCCCCCCCCCACCACCACCACCATCATGTATATTGGACAGTAGGCTAATGGGCCAAAAGAACCTGTTATTTCACAGTTTGTGACCCTGCCAACAATCAGCCAGATCAGAGGCAAGAGTATGGGCAAAACTGATGTCTTTTTTCTTTTTTCTTTTAAAATCTGGAAATATCGTAACTGACCAGCCTCCCCTGTTTGAAAGACTACCAGCCACCACTGGTTCTCATAGACCAGGCATCACCAAATGGCGGACCTCGGTCCGGATCCGGACCCAGTGATGGTTCTATCCGGACCCGTGACCAATGGTAAATTCACGAGATTAAGTAATTTTCATGAAGCATTATTTTGGACGGTCGTGGCTATTGACAGCGGGCGCTGCTACTACAGTTAATACGACAATAACTTCACTCAGTTGAGCCAATAAAATCGTGAGTTTACCCAGAGCACCACAGCAGAGCAACAAGCAGAGAGGAAGAGAGTTAAGTTCAGAGACAACCGACCGAGACAACATGGCTTGCTCCAAAAGGCGGTGGAAAGTAGACAAGAAAAATTGTTGTTTTAAAGATGAATGGATGGAGAAATGTATGTTCATTCTTCCGGCGAGCAGTTCAAAACCAATGTGCCTCATATGCTCCGAAAACATGGCATTAATTAAAAGCGGCAACGTGAAGCGCCACTACGAAACAAAGCACAGCTCTTTTGAGCAAAGTTATCCCCTGAAGTCCGAGCTGAGAGCACGCAAAAATAACCAAACTGCAAGCACAGTATGACAGGTCTACCCGACTCATCACACATACATTTACAGCCCAGCAACGTGCAAACGAATGTTCCTTAAAAGTAGCGTGGATTTTGGGGCAACATAAACACATTGGAGTGTGTTCCCTGGTCTAATCAAAGGAGCACTGCACACCTTGACTATGTTTGGATCAACTTACAGCTGTGAGTCAGCTTTTTCCACTATGAACATTGTCAAAACCAAGTACCGTTCTAGGCTCAACAATGAACACCTACATATCTGCATGAGAATGGGACTCCAACCAAGATTTAAATTACTGGCAGGTCAGCCACATGCCCATTTTTCTCATTAAGAAGAGTAAAAGAAGAATTAAAAGAGAAAAGTTCAAAGAAAAATGTTCTGTTTGCATTTCCCCCCCAAAAAAGCCACTTGTTTTCTGAAGATGTGGACTTTTTTTCTTGAAAAGTAGGCCCTCATTTTTTTAGGCTGGGACCTCCTTATTTTAAGAACAAAGAAGAGAAAATGTGAAGTCAATGCTCTGTTTGCACTTTTTAGTTAATGTTTTCTGAGTTGACTTTTTTACTTGAAGTGTAGGCCTTCAATTCTTCAGGTTGGGACCTCTTTAATTTAAGAGAAAAAGAAGTTATTCCACTCTGTTTGCACTTTTTTATTTATTTTATTCTGAGGTTTCTGTTTTCTTTAATCTGAAATAAAGGCCTTGAATTTATTTTCCTGCGACTACGTTTATTTATGGTAAAAGAGATAGTTGTGCACTCAGTTCATTTCCTGCATTGGAAATGAACAATAAATATTGTTGAACCCATATGAAAATGTGGACATAGGGGAAGGCTATAAGACACAAGCTGGACTTCGGTTCGGACCTTCTACTTGGACAAAATTTAATAACTGGACCTCAGTGACTTTTAATTCAATACCCCTGTCATAGACTTTAGTTCCTTTAACTGAGGGTAAAAAGGTCTTGCTTGGTGTGTTTCTTCATCTCCACAGTTTGATATGAGGAAATTAGTGGTGCATTTTCAAAGTGCATCCAAGTTATGCTCCAACTCACTGTCTTGGTCTTGTAGAGATTCGGCCCCATATTCCTCATTGCTCTCAAACTCTGTTATCAAACTCTGTGCTCTCCTCTGTAATTACAGTTGGGAACCGAAACTCGGTTCTAATTTTGAACCGTATCCAAAATGCCAAGTACTGGAAACCGGTAAAAAAAAAAAACACACATTTTGGTTCTTCTTATCAGTTCCTAAATGCATAGCTGCCAACATTCCGAAATTGTAAATAGTAATACAAGGTTGGGTACTGAGTCTTGGTGGGGGGCCACCCCCCCTACCACCAAAGCTTTCTAGCAAAACTACCCTGAAAAATCACACCAAAACAAAATAGTTTGACAAAATTTATTCTACAAACTAAACTATCATCTTACATTAATTTGCAAAGTTCTTTTCAACAATGGAAACAAATTTACCTGGAACTAGAATACATATGTCATCAAAGCAATTTGGCACAGATCAAACATAAAAGGAACCTCTTGTAATCAACACCAAACATAAAAATGTCTCAAAACATGCTTGGCACAAAGTGAAACAGCTCAAAAAAGTGTCAATTTCAACTTGCTTCTTCACATGACTACAAATCAAACAGAACAGAATCAACAACACACCCCGGGCATCAAATCGTGCCCGCCAATCACAACGCAAGGTTTTTGTTTGGATTCTTTGGGCGGGCTTTTGCAGGAGTGACGATAAGGCTGCGCAACGCTGGAGAAAGTGCTATTGAACAGCGCTCGTTTGACTCTGCTTTGGAATCAGTTTTAGAAGAATTAGGAGTTTTCATTGAAACATGAGCAGGAAGAGGCTCTCTGCTCATTCCATGATCGCTGAATCTTCACCAAAACACTCGCCGCTCCAATGGTGTCCCTCTCCACATGCTGTTTGTTTACCCCATAGACATATAAACATAGACGCCGCATTGAGCTGGGTGGCCCGTTGCTGGGATACGTCAGAGTGTCCGCCATATTGGATGTGGCAAATCTTTCCCGTAAACCAATGCAAGTAAATGGACTGAACTTCATAAAGCCCCTTTCTACAATAATATTTAACTCGATGCCTTTTATTCACCCATTAAGACACACACGTATATATTTGGGAAACAAACAGGCATCAAAACAACACATATAACTTTTAATGTGATGGTTATAAATAGTGTGCGGAATACCCTGTACACTGCACACTAGCGACAGACACGCGATAGATAGCTCAGGTAAGCTAATCAGTCAGCATACCGTAGCAAGCTACCAAAACCTGAGGCCACAATAACCAACCTACAAGACTGAATATGATAAATGATGGAAATAGTGGGGAAACACTGGAAATAGTGAATGAAAATAAAAATGTACTGTTTTATTTATTGAGTCATCACACAGACCTACTCTCGTTGAATAAAGTGAGCTGAATGAGCGCCAAACTGAGTTCGGCCAGGTTCTAACCGTCATACCAAAACAAAATACATCACTGATTCCTTCACATTCAGAAAGGTTAAAAACATTCATCATACGTTCAAAAACGTCCATCATAGTGTGGCACTGTATTATCTAATTCTCACTGCTTATAACTATACACCTACCTGGTGGAGATGAGCTGGGAAACTGAAGACTGAAGGAACAGTATTGAAAAGTATTTTTCCAGTCTCACCTGTGAAAGGTAATCCCATGTGATCTCGTTTGGACGGTAAACCTGTTGGTACAGTTAAACGCAGCACATGAATGAGGCATCTTTATTCTCGGCTACTGTGAAGAATCTCCACTTTGCCACATCCAATATGGCGGCGAGGATGACGTATGATTCTACGCAGAAGGCGGTGTCTATGTTTATATGTCTATGGTTTACCCTCCCCCACTGCTTTCTGTTGCTCTGACTACGTCACAGTCACTGTTGCGCTAATTGGTCAGAGCGTTGGCCTATACGCACAGAGACAGTTTGAAAGACAGTGGGTTCAAATACGAATCCCACCGGTGATAGACTTTGAAAATGACCTATGAAAATTGGCAAAATCGTATTTTATTGTAGTAAATTCATATTTTCGTAATCAAAATGACAAATCGTAATAAATACGATTTATTCATAGTAGTTGGCAGCTATGTAAATGTGATAACCTTTTATCATTGAAAAACAAAAGGCTACATAGCTACACACATCCTTGCAGATATCTGACTACATCATGCATCAACACAATGGTGTGTGCATTTGTTTAGATACAAGCTAGCATACATGACTAATGTCTGCTCTAGATTGATCTTTACCTATTATTTCAGATTATTTTAATGCACATCTCTATGGTTAATGTGTTTACCTCTGCCAGCTTTGTTGGAGGAGGTTATGTTTTCACCTCCATTTGTTTGCCTGTTCCCAATGTAACTCAGAGTAGTTAACGGATTTTGATGAAATTTTGAGGAAAGTTGAGCCATGGGCCAATAAACTATTGATTAGCTTTTGATGCAAATCCAGATATGTATGTAAACATAATAAATATCTGGATATTCTAATATGTGGCTTGGCAGAGGTATGCACTCTACCGAGTACCCTTCTAGTTTGATCATTTTTTGGTGTTTTAATGGGACCACAATGGAAATAAGTGCTTGCGCTTTCTTGTGTAATCCTGATTTTAATGTATTTTGTACTTCATTTTACATTATGATCGAATAAAATCAAATAAAAAAAAATCAAATCAAAATCAAAGGCCCAAGTCATGGAATATCAGGGAATTTTCTTTGTAGTACAGATATGTTTAAATATTAGTTTAAATATTTTCCATGCAGCATTTTTTATCAGGTTAGTTCACTATGTTTAAGCAGTTTAAACAAAAATATCATTGTCTTTTGTGATTACAAGTAAAACTATAGCATTTTAAAATCAGGTTACCTTCAAAAGTTCCAGTGGAGATGAAAGAACTTGAAAATCCCATTGTGACTGTGGCACAAGGAGCATCAGGGACATTTTAGCAGCTAATATCTGATTGCAAACTCAATTCACTTGGATAATGTTTGGACTGTATAATAATAATAATAATAATAATAATAAACTTATCGTCTGCTGGAAGAGAAGAGCAAGGAGGATTGAAAATCGAGCGTCTGTGGTTTGTTTACACTCAATACTAAAACGTGTAGTGTCTTAGCAACCACTGCAAAGATGCGTACAAAAAGCCCAAAAATTCCTACTTCCTCGGGTAAAAACAATACAGGATTTATCTTGTAGTGTTTTGATCCCCAGATCTTTAACCCAGCCACATATAAAAAGTTGTACACCTCCGTGTTCTTCCAGGCTTTCCTCTGTTTGTCCATGTAGAATGATGTCTGCAGCACCAGGTAGATTGAGATGTTGTGGAACTCAGCAGATGGATAATTTTCCAACTTGTAGGAAAAATCCTTCTTTGATAATGGGTAAGGATCTATCCCATTGCAAAAAGCAGCTTTCTGAAGGTATCTTGACTGTGCATTGGCCTCTGAACTGTGAAAATATTCGGATATGGTTTCACTAGCTCTTTACAAAATGGCAGCCAAATCAGTTTGCCTGACCACCACTTCATTCAACGGGAGTAAACTCACAAGCAAAAGTAATGTGACCGAATACAACCTATATTATATTCCAGGTTAACCACTTGCAAAGAATGAGTGAAAAAACTTTAACTCCATGGATTGTCAGTGACCAAAATGGCAGGATGGTGGCTACACACTGTGGCAGGCCTTGGAGAGAGCTGTTCTCACATAGCATCGTCGTTGTTGTGGGCTTGAAACTGGAGTGAAACAAAGGCTGACAGATAAAGAGGCGTACTGGGTTCTTCCTACTGCTGTGAAAAAAAAAATCTCCTACTCTCGGATCAGAGATATTTCCTTTCTAAAGAAATGCCCAAGTCAAGTTCCTAAACCACAATCAGAATTTGAAGACAAAGTTCCAGGGAGACAGTCATACATTTGATCTTTTTCTCTATTTGAACGAGTGGAACAACCAAAAACAGTGCAAAAATGAACCATATTTAAGACAGATCCTTGCTTTCCTTGCTTACAGGAAAGACAGTGTCTGGTTCTCTCCCAGGTGAAATTATTACGTGATGCGTGACGTCATGCGCAAGGGGTCTTTTTAATGTAAAACGAGTCCATTAGTAAAATTTTATGCATTAAAACACTAGGTCAGCATCTCATCTCATTATCTGTAGCCGCTTTATCCTTCTACAGGGTCGCAGGCAAGCTGGAGCCTATCCCAGCTGACTACGGGCAAAAGGCGGGGTACACCCTGGACAAGTTGCCAGGTCATCACAGGGCTGACACATAGACAACCATTCACACCTACGGTCAATTTAGAGTCACCAGTTAACCTAACCTGCATGTCTTTGGACTGTGGGGGAAACCGGAGCACCCAGAGGAAACCCACGCGGAGAACATGCAAACTCCGCACAGAAAGGTCCTCGCCAGCCACGGGGCTCGACCCCGGACCTTCTTGCTGTGAGGCGACAGCGCTAACCACTACACCACCGTGCCGCCCCTAGGTCAGCATGAAATAAGTAAATTATACTAATGTAGACAACTAATGTTGAAAAGTTAAAACAATGTAGCCTATATATTTTTATTTTATACCACAGTGCTACTGAAAGCTCGATTCTGATTGGTCAGAATTGGTTTATTTATTTTCAACAACAGCAGCTCTGACAGTATTTTGGGTACAAAGCAAATCACAGGTTTATATTGATGAGCTTGTTTTAATGTTATTGTTTCCATAATAACAGCTAATTCATGGGTACCTTTATGGCAGACAAGCCACGTAAATGGGATTTTGAGAAAGAGTACAGTCATTGATATTGTGAAGCATTCTGCAAGGAGATGTTTGGGCTGGTGAGGGAATTTGTTGAAAGGGAATTAGTTTTGATTTGTTTGTATGTGAAATGTAACATTAATCATGAGTATTAAGCAGTTAAAAGCTTGATCAGTTGTTCATTAATTGTTTTTATCATTGGCAAATGGCTGTGGTATATGAGGAATAAAACAATTTGGGACGTGTTATTGGAAAACAATCAACTTTGCTATGGTAAATGTAACTCTGCTTCATGGTGGGATCCATCACACCACCATGTTGCTGATTATTTTCCTATAGCAACATGTCCCCAAGTGTCTTATTTCTTTATTAATCAGCAGTTTGGGATGGAGTGTAGTGAGTTGGGAGTGTTTTCACCTGTGATTGGTCAAGCAACAGTTCAATCTGGCTACCCTGATTTCAACATAACCTTCTGTTGGTGGTGTAGTGGTTAGCGCTGTCACCTCACAGCAAGAGGTTTGAGCCCAGCGGCTGACAAGGACCTTTCTGTGTGGAGTTTGCATGTTCTCACCGTGTCTCCAGGTGCTCCAGTTTCCCCTACCGTCCAAAGACATGTAGTTAGGTTAACTGGCTCCTCTAAATTGCCCATAGGTGTGAATATCTGAGCATAAGTAGAATGGCGGCTGCCACTTTGTATGCCTTTGACTTGGCCATGTTGAGCTGCACCCTTCATTATTCAGCTGTAAGAAAGGATGAGTCCAGCGCTATTGAACTCACGGAAATGGTGCTATCTAAGTCCATTATCAGTTCTGTACAGTTACATGCGTGCTTTCCAACAGCTTTACCTTGGGCAGCAGGGTGGTGTAGTGATTAGTGCTGTTGCGTCACGGCAAGAAGGTTCTGAGTTCGAGCCCAGGGCCGACGGGGGCCTTTCTGTGTGGAGTCTGCATGTTCTCCCCGTGTCTGTGTGGGTTTACTCTGGTTTCTCCCACAGCTCAAAGACATGTGGTTAGGTTAACACGGGGCAGCCATGGCCTGAGGTTGGGCTGAAGTGCCCTTGAGCAAGGGCACCTAACCCACAACTGGGCCCTGTAGCATAGCTGCTCACTGCTTTGGGTATGTGTGTGTGTGCTCATTGTTTACTTGTGTGTGCATGTATGTATTCACTGCTTTAGATGGGTTAAATGGTAGAGGTTAAATTTCACTGTATGATTAAGTCTGTGCTTAAGTGTACGTGTGACAGATAAAGGCTTCTTGGCTTGGCTTTATTGGTTCAACATATAGAAATACTGGTCCATGCACAGCAATGCTGTATGTAAATCTCAGAACAAGACTCAATCGATCAGTTACACAAAACAAATATTATTAACCAAAATAGAATGAATATTTTTTTCTGTAGGTTTGTACATAACATTAAATTTAGTTGTTCAGTTATAATTATTAATTTTGTTTCAGTAATCCATTCTGCTAAACCACCATCCTGACAGGTCCATCCAAACCTCAGCAGCATGTGAAGCCTTAACGATTGAGAAAGAGAGAGGCCCAGCGTTGATACTGCCATCGACATTTACCACCTGAACTCTCCATTTCTCATCCTGAATCTAACCAGATGTTGGGGTGTTGAGACTCCAGATGTGCTTGTGACAGCTGTACAAATGATGTAGCTGTGGAGGACAGCACATGCCTCAACCACATCCATAATCTGTTGTGGGTGGAACGCTATGGGAATATTTCACGAGTGCCACCGCTGTCTTGCTGTGACAGGAGTAGTGCGGTCCATGCACAAGACTGGAACCTCAAAATGGAAAACAGTATCATTTAATGTCACTAAAAAAGGTCATGTAGTAAGACAATGCAGCTAAATATCCTAACTGAGCGTTTACAACCTCTTTATTGCCTTCATCCAACAAATTTTTATTGAATATGTAGGTTTCAGAGCAGTATGGCCGCACGTGGTGTTTAAGTATATTGTGTAAACATTTAAATTCTTCTCGATCATATTCAATATCTTGTATCTTCTATTCATTTTTGTCTATTACGGTGCAATGTGAGACTTTCTTATTCATTTTTTTGTTTTCTGTACATGCTGGTTTGGTACACTGAGCATGAAATGCATAGGAAAAAACAAACAAACCCAAACCCTGTAGCTCACCTTGACAGCTGCACCATTACAACACCTCATTAAGTTTGTTCTGTTGTACTTCAGTCTCATTTTCCAGCTTGTATTAAACACTGCCATTATAACTACAGCTTTATTCAAGGTATACAAGCTGTATTAATAACCAAAAGTTAGTTAAGTAATGAAATCATTTAACTGTAGTTAAAATTTACATCATCCCAAAAATCATATTCAAAATATTAAAACATATGTAATCATAGAAACATAGGATTAAAAAGTAACAAACAATATTTAAGAACTTAAAAAGGGTTTTCCCCCCCAGTTGTCTTGGTGTGTGTTGGTTTAAAAAGGAAGATTATTAAACGCATCCATATTTACTGTGGGCGGCACGGTGGTGTAGTGGTTAGCGCTGTCGCCTCACAGCAAGAAGGTCCTGGGTTCGAGCCCTGGGGCCGGCGAGGGCCTTTCTGTGTGGAGTTTGCATGTTCTCCCCGTGTCCGTGTGGGTTTCCTCTGGGTGCTCCGGTTTCCCCCACAGTCCAAAGACATGCAGGTTAACTGGTGACTCTAAATTGACCGTAGGTGTGAATGTGAGTGTGAATGGTTGTCTGTGTCTATGTGTCAGCCCTGCGATGACCTGGCGACTTGTCCAGGGTGTACCCCGCCTTTCGCCCGTAGTCAGCTGGGATAGGCTCCAGCTTGCTGTGACCCTGTAGAAGGATAAAGCGGCTAGAGATAATGAGATGAGATATTTACTGTATGTGACTCCCACAACCCATCAAATTAAACATAACATATTGCACGTTTACACAATAATTAGTGTATTGTTCATTTTTAAGCAAAGGGCCAGCTTAATGAATATGTACATTTACACAATAAGTCAAATTTTATACAAAAAAAAGCATAGATTTTTTTAAAAAAATGTAGATTGGGGGCGGCACAGTGGTGTATTGGTTAGCGCTGTCGCCTCACAGCAAGAAGGTCCGGGTTCGAGCCCCGTGGCCGGCGAGGGCCTTTCTGTGTGGAGTTTGCATGTTCTCCCCGTGTCCGTGTGGGTTTCCTCTGGGTGCTCCGGTTTCCCCCACAGTCCAAAGACATGCAGGCTAACTGGTGACTCTAAATTGACCGTAGGTGTGAATGTGAGTGTGAATGGTTGTCTGTGTCTATGTGTCAGCCCTGTGATGACCTGGCGACTTGTCCAGGGTGTACCCCGCCTTTCGCCCGTAGTCAGCTGGGATAGGCTCCAGCTTGCCTGCGACCCTGTAGAACAGGATAAAGCGACTAGAGATAATGAGATGAGATGAGATGTAGATTGGGGGAAACCATGGCCTAAAGGTTAGAAGCAGCTTTAGGACCAAAAGGTCACCAGTTCGAGTCCCTGAACCAGCAGGAATGGCTGAAGTACCCTTGAGCAAGGCACCTAACCCCCAACTGCTCCAGGTATGTTGTATGTCACTCTGGATAAGGGCGTCTGCTAAATGCCTGAAATGTAATGTAGATGAACCTTTCACTGGAGATCATCTTCTGGTTGCATCGAAATCAATGCATGTTGAATAAATGTCACCTTAATGTATCACAGAATGGATCACACACATTTTTGAATGTTCATAACTGTTATTCTAAGAGAAAACCAATGTTGCTTCTTTGTTTAGATATACATTACATTAATGGTATTTAGTAGACACTCTTATCCCAAGTGACATACAACATACCCAGAGCAGTTGGGGGTTAGGTGCCTTGCTCAAGAGCACTTCAGTCATTCCTGCTGGTCCAGGGAATCAAATCAGCAACCTTTTGGTCCCAAAGCCACTTCTCTAACCTTTAGGCCATAGCTTCCTTGCCAAGCACTGCTGAGTGGGTAGTCTTAGAATGCACATTTTTACACATAGGCTAGATTTTGCTACTGCATTATGCTTCTATATTGCATTTAGCTATGAGAGATATGAAACAAAAACCTTAAAAATGTACGTACTGTTATATGAATGCCTCATACTGATTTCACATGATACTGTAACTAGAAATATCTGTTCTTCACCACCTCATCCTGTTTCATCAAGCTGATCAAGCTATCTAAGCTAAAATACCAGAATGACCTTCATCGTATTCTTCCAGTTTGTTCATGGTGGCCAAGCTGGCCTCTCAGCGTGATCCTGTTTCCTCACAAGCTAAACCAACAATAAGACCAGCAATTCCTAGTTTACCCCTTAAATGTTCTTCCTCATCTCCCAATATTCTCATGCTGGATACATTGGTACACCTGTGTCAAGTTGCATTCTTACCAGTAAAATCAAATTAAACCAAACAAAGGCTGCTGTACATGAACAACATTACTGCCATATAGGACTGGCACCATAACACACAGGTCAATGAATCAAAACCTTCCCTTGCTGAAAATAGGCAATGCTTTCTTAGTAGTGAAGGTTCTAGGATATAGACTTTAAATCCCAGCAATGCAAGTGTGCTTTTGTTTGGACTTTTGACTATCAACTGCTTCAGGGGCCCTGATCCTAAACCCAAATCTGACAAATTTCAGTGTAATGTATGGTTTAGGGTGACATAGTGTTGCACCAGGTAGCACTGCCGCTTCATGCCTCCAGGGTCCTAGGTAATCTCTCCATGGCTTGCAGGCTCAGGTTTCCTGGTACATTCCAGAAACAGGGCAGGAGATGGATTTTCTACTCCGAATTGCCCCTATGATTGAGTGTGTGTGTCTGTGTGTGCTTGGTGCTCTGTGCTGCACTGGCATCCCTTTCAGGAATGTGGATAGGCTCTGGATCCACTGCAACCCTGATCAGGATAAAACAGTTATTGAATATGAATAAATGCATATCTGTAAGCAGTAAAGTCTGCCTTGCCAGCTTATCATCAGGAATGCAGGTGACAGACGGCTGTAAAAGTAGCAGAGAGTTTAATTAGGCAAAGCTGGTAGGCAAAAGGCAGAGTCCAAAAACAGGCAACAGTCAGGCGAGGCACAGACAGGT
This sequence comes from Neoarius graeffei, assembly GCF_027579695.1. Lineage (NCBI taxonomy): Eukaryota > Metazoa > Chordata > Actinopteri > Siluriformes > Ariidae > Neoarius > Neoarius graeffei. The sequence continues at coordinate 37,538,302 of NC_083592.1, forward strand.
TATCAAAGGCAAAGACAAAAGCGCAACAATCCAAAGTACTAATAATGTCAAAACCAGAATAACAGCACAATTATCAAATAGCTTGGTAAAGTCAGGCAAGGATACACTGAGCACGTACTTCACAAGAAACTATCCCTGTGTCCGAAATCGCTCACTCGTTCCCTACTCCCTGTATAGGGAATTACTATATAGAGGACTATATAGTGAGCTCATTGGCAAAATGAAAAAACACTTTCGGACACTAGTCCATCGCGCTGGTATTTACGTTGTTACTGTTGCACAATTAAAACATGCCAGATCAGTCGGCTGGTGGGTTTTCAAAATAATAAATACATGCATGTGTTTTTGTGATAAATACATATTATACTGAGCACATTTCCCACATTAATCAATACAAAATACCTGTATCTTTCAGTTTTTTAAAATCAAGGCTGAATGCTTTCTTCTTTGCTGCTGCCTTTTATTAAATCAAATTTGAGACTTTTAATTTGATTTCTTTCAGCGCAACCACAATGCATGATGGGATATATTGCTTTGGTTAGTGACCATGGGTTGTACACTACTTTTCGTGATGCACTCTGGGATACTTCGAGTGCACTATATAGGGTGTAATAATCCTCACTACAGTTTCGGACAGCACTACAAAATGGCGTCCCCACTATATAGTGCCCTATATAGTGAGTAGGGAGTGATTTTGGACACAGGGTATGACAGTGGAGTCCTTAAATACAGTAGTGTGGCTGAGTGACTGTGCAGTTGTTGAGTTCAGGTGTGTGAGATTAGAATTCTGGAGCCTGTGAGCAGTGAGGTGCAGGGTGGTTATTGTAGTCCATGGTGGCCATATTTGAAGGCTGCTGTGAATCCTGGGACATGGACTCTTGAATGCAAGCAGGTGCAGACATGACACATATATATATATATATATATATATATTTGTCTGAAGAAACCAGGTGCAAACAACTATCATTCCAGTCTGCAGTGATTTTATATATATATATATATATATATATATATATATATATATATATATATATATATATATGTGTGTGTGTGTGTATGTATGTATGTGGCAGTGGGGGCGTGGTCAAGCACCGGTCTGTGACAGGAGGGCGGAGTCAGGGAAGGTAAGTGGCAGAATCACTACACCTGAGGTTAATTAACCTGTGTTTGTGTGTCTTCCCAGTGACCGCGCCCTATATAAAGAGAGAGAGAGCAGAGGAAGGCAGCTCTCTCCGGAACCAGCCAACTTGTGTGTTCTGTGTGATGGATAGGATATTTGTCTCTGAAAAGAACAAATAAATAGAGTTATGGAACGTTATTCTGGCCTGCCGTCTTTCTGTGTTCCTCCCCCTCCTACGAACTGCTACAGTGGTGCCGAAACCCGGGATGGAGCACAGGAAAAGAACAGCCCCATGGAGTCCTCCCCCTTTGCAGACCTGGTCCACGCCCTCGCCACGGCCCAGCAGAGCCAGCACCAGGCGCTAATCACCCTCCGGAAGGAGCAAGAGCGCCGGTTCAAGGCCCTGGTGCTGGCGCAGCAGGAAGATCGTCAGGCTTTCCGGCACTTCCTCGCGTCAGCGGGGTCCACCAGCGCTCCCACCGCGGGCCCGTCCCCCCTCACCCTAACCAAGATGGGCCCGCAGGACGACCCTGAGGCATTCATCATGCTCTTTGAGCAAGTCGCGGAGACCTCGGGGTGTCCGATGGAGCAGCGCGCGGCGCGCCTTCTCCCCCTGCTGACGGGAGAGGCGCAGCTGGCCGCGCTACAGCTCCCCACCGACCGCTGGCTGGCCTACGCGGACCTTCGCTGGGCCATCCTCCAGTGGGTGGGGCGCACCCCCGAACAACAGTGACAGCGCTTCCGTGCTCTGCGGCTGGAGGAAGTCGGCCGGCCATTCGCGTTTGGCCAGCAGCTCCGGGACGCCTGCTGGCGGTGGTTGAGAGCCAACAACCGCGACGCCGAGGGAATCCTTGATCAGGTGGTGCTGGAGCAGTTCATCAGCCACCTGTGAGAGGGAACCGCGGAGTGGGTCCAGTGCCACCGCCCGGCGTCGCTGGATCAGGCCATCGAGTTGGCGGAGGACCATTTGGCGGCTGTTCCGACGGCAGGACAGCGGACATCCTCTTCTCTCCTCTCCTCTCTCTCTCTCCCCCTCTCTCCTCCTGTGTCTCATCCTCGCCCCTTTCCCCCACCGCGGAGGCGGGGGCCGGCCCCACCCCAGCTGGCCCGTCGCACCCGCGGTGTCCTCCTGTTTTTCCCTTCTGTGTCTGTCTCTTCCCCCCCTCAGGTGAGTGAGCCCCAGGGTGCTGGTGCAGAGAGGAAGCCCGGGCCGGTTTGCTGGCGCTGCGGGGAGCCGGGCCAACTCCAACAGCAATGTTCGGCAATGGAAGTGGGCGCAGTGGTTCGGATCCCCGACGCGCCAGGGGCTGCCCTCGATCGGGCCGGAGCGTATCGCATACCGGTGAGTATCCAAGGGGATACATATCAGGCGTTGGTGGATTCTGGTTGTAATCAGACTTCAATTCACCAAAGCCTGGTGCAAGATGAGGCATTGGGGGGAGCACAGGGGGTGGAGGTGTTGTGTGTGCACGGGGATGTTCACAGCTACCCGTTGGTGTCGGTCCACATTTTGTTCCGAGGGGAAAAATTTATCGTAAAGGCGGCGGTTAATCCTCACCTCACCCACTCAGTAATTTTGGGGACTGATTGGCCGGGACTCGGGGGGTTGATGAGTCATCGAGTGAAGAGTGAGTCCTGCCATAGGTCAGCAGGGGGAGGTCCCGGTGTCGCTTTGGCAGGAGCAGCTGTCGCAGAGCCGTCTACGTCATCTCCGCGTAAGAGTGAGGAGCCACAGGCTCCTCCTCCCTCTCTCGGGGAATCCCTTGCGGATTTCCCATTAGAGCAGTCGTGAGATGAGACTCTGTGGCATGCGTTTGACCAAGTGAGAGTAATCGATGGTCAAACGCTCCCGCCGAATGCCACCCTGTCCTTCCCCTATTTTTCTATTATGAAAGATAGATTATACCGAGTGACGCAGGACACTCAGATGAAAGAGCAAATCACACAGCTTTTGATTCCAAAAAGCCACCGGGAATTGGTATTCCAGGCAGATCACTTTAATCCCATGGCTGGACACTTAGGGCAGGATAAGACACTAGCCCGAATAATGGCCTGATTCTATTGACCGGGGATTCGCGGCGATGTCCATAGGTGGTGTACGGCGTGCCGCGAATGCCAGTTAGTAAATCCAGCGGCCATTCCAAAAGCGCTTTTGCGCCCCCTACCATTAATCGAGACCCGGTTTGAAAGAATTGGGATGGATCTCGTTGGGCCATTAGATCGGTCAACACGAGGGTACCGCTTTATATTAGTTCTGGTGGACTATGCAACGCGATACCCGGAAGCGGTGCCTCTTCACAATATCTCAGCACGCAGTATTGCGGAGGCACTCTTCCGTGTCATCTCCCGAGTTGGAATCCCGAAAGAGATTCTGACTGACCAAGGCACCTCGTTTATGTCACGAACACTGAGCGAACTGTATGGGCTATTAGGTATTAAGCCGATCCGCACCAGCATGTATCACCCACAAACGGACGGTTTAGTTGAACGGTTCAATCGCACCCTCAAGAATATAATTAAAAAATTCATAAGTGAGGATGCACGTAACTGGGATAAATGGCTCGAACCCTTGTTATTTGCAGTGTGAGAGGTCCCCCAAGCCTCCACGGGGTTCTCCCCGTTTGAATTGTTATACGGGCGTAAGCCGCGCGGCATTTTAGATGTGCTGCAAGAAAATTGGGAGGAGGGACCTTCACCAAGTAAAAATGAAATTCAATACGTTATTGACCTGCGCACAAAACTCCACACACACACACACACCTAACCCAGGAGAATTTGCGGCAGGCCCAAGAACGGCAAACCTGCCTGTACGACAGGGGTACGCGCCTTAGGGAGTTCACACCGGGAGATAGAGTACTTGTACTGTTGCCCACATCGAGCTCCAAATTGATCGCCAAGTGGCAAGGACCCTTTGAGGTCACACGGCGAGTCAGGGACGTTGACTATGAGGTGAGGCGTACGGACAGGGGTGGGGCGCTACAGATTTACCACCTCAACCTACTCAAACTCTGGAACGAGGAGGTCCCCGTAGCGTTGGTGTCGGTGGTTCCAGAGAAGCCGGAGCTGGGGCCGGAGGTTCAAAAGTGCGCATTGGCCTCGCATACCTCTCCAGTCCCCTGTGGAGACCACCTCTCCCTGACCCAACTTGCGGAGGTCGCCCAGTTGCAGACCGAGTTTTCAGATGTGTTCTTGCCCCTGCCCAGCCGCACCGACCTCATAGAGCACCACATTGAGATGCCACCAGGGGTGGTAGTGCGTAGCCGCCCTTACAGGCTACCCGAACACAAGAAAAAAGTGGTTCGGGAAGAACTCGAGGCCATGCTCGAGATGGGCATCGTCGAGGAGTCCCACAGTGACTGGAGCAGCCCAGTGCCTCGCGATCAAGTGGGCGGTCCTTGCCCTCCACTACTACCTGCTGGGACACCCTTTCACCCTTTGTTCAGACCATGCGCCCCTCCAGTGGCTCCACCGCATGAAGGATGCCAACGCGCGGATCACCCGTTGGTATCTGGCACTCCAACCCTTTAATTTCAAGGTGATCCACAGGCCGGGGGTGCAGATGGTTGTTGGCAGACTTTCTCTCCCATCGGGGGGGGGGGGAGTCGGCTGCAGGCAGGACGGCTGCCCGGCCTGAGTCGGGCGGTGGGGGTATGTGGCAGCGGGGGCGTGGTCAAGCACCGGTCTGTGACAGGAGGGCGGAGTCAGGGAAGGTAAGTGGCAGAATCACTACACCTGAGGTTAATTAACCTGTGTTTGTGTGTCTTCCCAGTGACCGCACCCTATATAAAAAGAGAGAGAGCAGAGGAAGGCAGCTCTCTCCGGAACCAGCTAACTTGTGTGTTCTGTGTGACTAATAGGATATTTGTCTCTGAAAAGAAGAGTTATGGAACGTTATTCTGGCCTGCCGTCTTTCTGTGCTCCTCCCCCTCCTACGAACTGCTACAATATATATATATATATATATATATATCATTATCTCTAGCCGCTTTATCCTTCTACAGGGTCGCAGGCAAGCTGGAGCCTATCCCAGCTGACTATGGGCGAAAGGCGGGGTACACCCTGGACAAGTCGCCAGGTCATCACAGGGCTGACACAGACAACCATTCACACTCACGGTCAATTTAGAGTCACCAGTTAACCTAAACTGCATGTCTTTGGGGGAAACCGGAGCACCCGGAGGAAACCCACGCGGACACGGGGAGAACATGCAAACTCCGCACAGAAAGGCTCTCGCCGGCCCCGGGGCTCGAACCCAGGACCTTCTTGCTGTGAGGCGACAGCGCTAACCACTACACCACCGTGCCGCCGTGTATATATATATATATATATATATATATGAAGGCATTACACAGTTGCACGAAGACATGAAGTTTATCTTTGAGTGGTGAACATATATAAAATATTTTCAACATGAGAAGATAAACTTCACACAGCCGTGTAATGCTTTTTATTTTAAGATTATTTTTTGGGCTTTTTCCACCCTTATTGGACAGGACAGTGTAGAGACAGGAAACCAGCGGGAGAGAGACGGGGAGGGATCGGGAAATGACCTCGGGCCGGAACCGTCCCCAGATCCACGGTACGGCGCCTCATCCACCTGAGCCACGACGCCCTCAATGCTCTTTATTTTAGATGGACACATCCACACACAAAAAAAACCCCTGCAAGTTAATCAAAAGAATTTTAATTTTGAACTGGTTCGCCATTTTGAAAACGTGCGTCAAGTCAGCGGGAAAACACTGGAAGTGACATCATCGGAGTGAAGTATTGGGAATTATTATACACACAGGACACTTTTTCAATGGAAGAAAAACATGTATTCTATTCCCTTCTAACAGGTTTCATTCATTTGGTTTGATATCATGTAATATTAGCATATCGTTTATCCTACATATTTACGTCACTCTACCCAATGGAGAATGAGCGTTGAATATGGTTTATCATATTGCATGGGTGTCAAGGCAACATGATGTCACACGTCAGAGACGTAAAACTTCCATGCTAGCGAGCGACTGTGACAATTTGTAAGCAAACATGGACGCCAGGTTTGCCTCGTTAAATACGGTAGATTTTGAAAGAGAAAGAAGTGTTGAACACCCAAAAGGAGTGTGTATGTATAATAATAATAATAATAATAATAATATTGGCTGTCTTTTTTCATGGTATATTAGATATATTCCATTCAGCTAGCATGATACTGAATTCGTCTCCGAGTTGTCTTTGACTCATTCACTACCATGCTAGCTGAATGAAATATATCTGATATACCACTCAACAGCACTCAATATTATTTAAATATGTCACTCAGATCCATGATGTATTTCGGATGAAAAATACGAGTTTTGCAACACAAGAAGATAAACTTCATATCTTCAACCAACGTAATTTTCTTTTTATTATATAGACACATTCACAAACAAAAAGTACCCAAATTTATAAAAGCAATTCATCAATTTCCTCACAAGTGACATATAGAGATTTGTCACGATTTTGATTCTCCATATCCCAGATGTAGCTCATATGAAAAATATGAGTGGTATATTTCCCAGTAAAATGCTTGTGTCCATATAATGTTATAGGCTATAATGACTATATCAAATGAGGCTACTTTTAATTGTGTGAGGTCCAGATGTAAGATCCAGTCAGATCTCTGTAATTTATAAGCAACTTCATTCATTTTAGCCTATGGGTAGAACACCATTCATTTCTTAAAGTAATGCATATGATATTTAGGTGCTACTTTGATTAACAGACACAGTTAAAGAATCAAACCAATGCTGGATCTTGTTTTGTTCATATACTGTCAGAAATAGGGGTACAGTAGGAGTCCATTTCTGTCCTCCAAGGTACGATCTACACTAAATGTACCCCCTAGGGCTCATTTTTGGACCTCAAGGAAACTGTGTGCACCTTTTTGGCCTTAAAAAGGTACATATATGTTCCCAATCAGTACATAAAGGGTACAAATAAGTACTTTAGAAGGAACTGCCCCAGTGACAAACCATTGTACTCCTAAAGGTACAATAATGTATTTTCTAAGAGCATACCTGTGTGAATGTACAGTGGTGCTTCACAAAGCAATGGTGCTTTGTGAACCCTTTAGAATTTTCTATATTTCTGCATAAATATGACCTAAAACATCATCAGATTTTGACACAAGTCCTAAAAGCAGATAAAGAGAACCTACCGTAGTTAAACAAATGAGACAAAAATATTATACTTGATCATTTATTTATTGAGGAAAATGATCCAATATTACATATCTGTGAGTGGCAAAAGTATGTGAACCTCTAGGATTAGCAGTTAATTTGAAGGTGAAATTAGAGTCAGGTGTTTTCAATCAATGGAATGACAATCAGGTGTGAGTGGGCACCCTGTTTTATTTAAATAATAGGGATCTATCAAAGTCTGATCTTCACAACACATGTTTGTGGAAGTGTATCATGGCACAAAAAAAGGAGATTTCTGAGGACCTCAGAAAAAGCATTGTTGATGCTCATCAGGCTGGAAAAGAGTTTGGACTCCACCAATCCACAGTCAGACAGATTGTGTACAAATGGAGAAAATTCAAGACCATTGTTCTCCTCCCCAGGAGTGGTCAACCAACAAAGATCACTCTAAGAGCAAGGCGTGTAATAGTCGGCGAGGTCACAAAGGACCCCAGGGTAACTTCTAAGCAACTGAAGGCCTCCCTCACATTGGTTAATTTTAATGTTCATGAGTCCACCATCAGGAGAACACTGAACAACAATGGTGTGCATGGCAGGGTTGCAAGGAGAAAACCACTGCTCTTCAAAAAGAACATTGCTGCTTGCCTGCAGTTTGCTAAAGATCACATGGACAAGCCAGAAGGCTATTGGAAAAATGTCTTGTGGACGGATGAGACCAAAATAGAACTTTTTGGTTTCAATGAGAAGTGCTATGTTTGGAGAAAGGAAAACACTGCATTCCAGCATAAGAACCTTATCTCATCTGTGAAACATGGTGGTGGTTGTATCATGATTTGGGCCTGTTTTGCTGCATCTGGTCCAGGATGGCTTGCCATCATTGATGGAACAATGAATTCTGAATTATACCAGCAAATTCTAAAGGAAAATGTCAGGACATCTGTCCATGAACTGAATCTCAAGAGAAGGTGGGTCATGCAGCAAAACAACGACCCTAAGCGCACAAGTCGTTCTACCAAAGAATGGTTAAAGAAGAATAAAGTTAATGTTTTGGAATGGCCAAGTCAAAGTCCTGACCTTAATCCAATTAAAATGTTGTGGAAGGACCTGAAGCGAGCAGTTCATGTGAGGAAACCCACCAACATCCCAGAGTTGAAGCTGTTCTGTACGGAGGAATGGGCTAAAATTCCTCCAAGCCGGTGGGCAGGACTGATCAACAGTTACCGGAAACGTTTAGTTGCAGTTATTGCTGCACAAGGGGGTCACACCAGATACTGAAAGCAAAGGTTCACATACTTTTGCCACTCACAGGTATGTAATATTGGATTATTTTCCTCAATAAATTAATGACCAAGTATAATATTTTTGTCTCATTTGTTTAACTGGGTTCTCTTTATCTACTCTTAGGACTTGTGGGAAAATCTGATGATGTTTTAGGTCATATTTATGCAGAAATATAGAAAATTCTAAAGGGTTCGCAAACTTTCAAGCACCACTGTATTAAAGTCTAAATCAGCATTAGGTCCAGCCAATCCATCCATTATCTGTAGCCACTTATCCTGTTCTACAGGGTCGCAGGCAAGCTGGAGCCTGTCCCAGCTGACTATGGGTGAGAGGCAGGGTACACCCTAGACAAGTCGCCAGGTCATTGCAGGGCTGACACAGACAACCATTCAAACTCATATTCACACCTACGGTCAATTTAGAGCCACCAATTAGCTTAACCTGCATGTCTTTGGACTGTGGGGGAAATCGGAGCACCCGGAGAAAACCCGGGCAGACACGGGGAGAACATGCAAGCTCCGCACAGAAAGGCCCTTGTCAGATGCTGGGCTCGAACTCAGAACCTTCTTGGTGTGAGGCGACAGTGCTAACCACTACATCACCATCCAGCCCAGCTCCAGCCAGTGAACTTATAATATTATCGAAAATAACATTTACTCATTCTGTGCTGTAGGGGGCAGCATTTATCTCCTTTACACAAAAAACTTACATACTACAGTACTCTGCAAGCATCTTTTAATGATTAAAAACAAAGACATCATTCCTCTACTCTGCGCTCTCTGTGTCTCAGTGTATATTAATGAGCTCTATTCACTCTTCATACGTATTGTAGAATCTTATGAGAAAATTTGTTAATATGTAAAGAAATATAACGTCATGAAAAACTAGAGGGAAAAAAACAGCTATTTCACTTAAAAAAGTATTTTAAATACTTTTTAAAGTGAAATAGAGGGTTTTTAAGTGAACTCGATGTGGAGGAGCTGTCCTTTGTGTTGGTGCTGAAACACTTCGCTCAGGAGCAGTGCTGTGGTCCGGGTTGTTTGTTGCTCATCATTTTGAAGTGTTTTAAATACTTTTTTAAAGACAGAAAACCCGAATCTCATCCGTGACAACAAACCCACGCTAATTTCCTCGAACCGGGTTTGACTGACAGCCTCGTCCTCTAATGAGATGCCTAGGAAAGCGCGCGCGATCCAATCCCAGCGGCTCAGAGGAGGAGCCTTCTCGGAATCGCTCCTCCCTCTCCGCCCCGCCTTCCACCTGACGTCATGCGCGAGCGGCGGGTCCGTCGCGAGACGCGAAGATGTGGACGGGCGCGGTAATATAAACTGGAGGCCAGCCGCTCTGAGAAAAGTGGAACCTCTGTTCTTTTTTTTTTTTTTTTTTTAAATCGCGATGCGGCGGCTCGGTGATGTAAGGTCGGAATCGGGCCGCGTGCAGCTCCTCGTGCTCGTTTCCGCTCATCTTTGCTCCATCACAGGTGAGTCCGTTAGCGCGAGAGGTCCAGTGTTGATGCGGAGGAGCTGTCCTTTGTGTTGGTGCTGAAACACTTCGCTCATGTCGCTGGTCGCAGAAGCAGTGCTGTGGTCCGGATTGTTTATTGCTCATCATTTAGTTAGATGAACGTTCCTCGGTGTGCAACATTCTCAGTAACGACTAGTAGCGCTCGTGTTATGTTCTCCAAGCTTTACTTTTACTGAAACACACTGATCCGGACAAATAAACTGGCAAACTAAGTACACATGAGGAATTCCAGAAGTAGAGCATGATGATAAACATCAGCATGAGTGACAACATTCACAAACCTGGACCAGTGTGTAGAGTAGGCTATTTAAAAAGCATTAAAAGTCAAGACATAAACTGGACGTGTATTTTTTGTCACCTTTATAAACCCCTTCCTGGTGTAACTTCCTTCCTTCCTTCCTTCCTTCCTTCCTTCCTTCCTTCCTTCCTATCTATCTGTATTGCTGCGAACAAAAAGCATGACATGTAATCTCTTACAGCTACATGAATGAGTGAGTTCTGAATTCAGTAAGCCAGCTTTTGGTCATAGTGCATCATGATCACAGAGCAACTTGGCTACACAAACATCTAAAACTAGTCATTATGAGATCTTAAGCTGTTTATGTTTTGCTGTGCTGTTCTAAGTGTTATTTTGTTATGTCCTGTGCCTCAGTGTAGTTTGTGGTAACTGTTGTGCTACCGTCTTGGCCAGGGTTTGTTTTTTGGGTTACTACCCTGGTTAAATAAAGATTAAACAAACAAACAAAACAAGTAAATAGTGATCTAAAGAAATTCATTCCACAACAAAAGTCCCCAGTGTTGCATGTCCACTTGCAATCTAGTCGGGCTGACATTTACGTCAAGTAAATTATTTGGGCAAATTATTTCTGTCACAAGTGGTACAAAGAAATTACTAAATCCAAAGAAGCCGTCAATATGTACAGTAGTCCTTTGTTCAGATGCAAACAAAGATAGTAGATAAGATACCAGAGCGAGACAATAATAACCTTTGCAGCGTGACAGTGATTAATGAAGCCCAACGTTGACATTAGCCTCTGTATAGCGAGCATCAAATCCCCCATGTGAAGCCAAAGACATACGTGAAATGATAATGTTCATCCGGGACTAAAACACTGATGGTGTTAATTCAACATAAGGAAATTGACAATCTTCTTTCATTACGATCTAAAATCTAGCAAGTTATATGTTTCAAAGCCTTGCTTTCTACATTCTGTCCAAGCCATAGCTTCATTTATTTTATCTGCATGATTAAAGGGCATCTGCATAGAACCTTTTCTGAAAGGAAACCCCTTTGTGGTACACATGCAAACTTCCTGAAGACAAACCAGAGAACCCTTTGAGGAGGTTTGTTTTTCTAAGAGTGTGGAAAATGGCCTTGGCTCTAACAAAGCAAAGATCTACCAGATGTTTCTAAGTGATGTTTAAAAGCTGAAAATTATATGCTGGGGTTAAAACTGACCTTGTCACCACTTAAAAGGCAGGATGGAGGAGGTGCTGGTGGATTGCGTGGATCACTGCTTGCTGTTTGGTTAGTACTATTTTACTTCTTTAGTTTAGGCAGTGTATAGTGCTTTGACAGTACTTATGATATCTACATTGTACTGAAGTGTGAATGATCTTATTTCTTATTTAATGTCGAATGATTAAGACACAGTGCCTGTTGAAGGAGACTGCTATCAAGTTGAGTGCTGAAGCGATTCATAAACACTATTGAACTGATAAACAGTGCAAAGTGTGATATGTGTCAGTGAGGGAACACAGAAACCATATGCAAAGGTCTGCCACTTACTCACATCGATTGCGGTATTGATGAGTAGCTAGAGCACAGTGATCCGCAAAGGTACGCATAACCACGCTAGAATGATAAGCAGCGTGGTCTCATGGGAGAATGAGTCACAGCAGACTGAACGTGGCAGTATAATCAGATAGACTTCTATGGAGAAACAGATGTCGACAAAAATTTGTGTGTATAATGACTCTGTTTCGGAGAGGATGCTTCTGACTTGCTGCTCTGTGTGTCCATATTGCTCTGATAGACGGGTGGCAAATTAAAGAAAAACAAACACAAAGTGTCTCAGTAAGGTGTCGAACCATCATGAGCTGCCAGAATGGCTTAAAAGCACTGGCTGGCAAAGATTCTACAAGTCTCTGGAGGGAGGAACAGCATACTCCCGAAAGATTTTCCTTTCATCAGTGTTTGGTGAAAAGGGCTGTTCACTCCAAAACAGTTCAATAAGGTTGAGATCTAGTGACAGTGAAGACCGAAGCATATGATTTACACCTTTTTCTTACTCATCACACCTTTCCATGAGCTCTCTTGCCCTGTGCTTGAGGTGGAATCATCCTAGAAGAGATGGCTCCCATCAGGTCAGATATGTTTAATCATTTCTGGCAGGCAGAAGAACTTTGTATTGATTTGTAGTGATGCTTCACTGTAAGAGCACAAGTGGAAACGGACCATACATAACAGAGCCACCATTTTTCCCCTTTAATTTGTCACCCATATGTACAACCCATATGCTTGAAGGGATTATATTAGTTAAGAGTAGAAAGACAGACGAAAAAGCGCACAAGAGAGAGGCCCCGGGTTACGATGGTAGTATGTCATTTTATTTTTGAGCTATTGTTCAAACAAGTGTGCAAAGATTAATTGATTCATGTAAAGTTTTCCTTTGACTCAGTCTTATTGAAATCTTGAAAAAGCTCTCATCTGAATGTAAAAACTATATGGAGATGTATTGTCATTGCCTGTTCGTCAGATTTGGATTTGAAATCTGGTAAGGTTGTTTTGTAAATATTTGTTTCAATGTACGGTAGATTGGGTATATACTCTTAAGAAAAATGCTTCTATACATAGGTACACATTCTCAGCTTGATTTTTAAGGAATTCTTTAAAACCTGCAACTCTTATCGATATGAAAACACCGTTGTAGGGCTCTGTGTACAGGCGACTCTTCAAGGGTTGAGTATTTCTTTTATTTTTCAGTGAGCATCAAGCACTAATAGCTCATATATACATGCAGAACTTTTAACAATTATTCCACGAAATCAAGTCACACATGAGCTGTGCCGAGTCAGCTATAAGCCATGTATGACGAGATTGAGTGGAATAACTACTGTATTTTATTCTATCCACATTCACTGGATTTTGAGAAACAGAGCATTTTTATTTTTTTGCAAATTCGATAAATAAAAACTCTATACAAAACATCCGACAAAATCATTTCCGCTGAGGCGGACTTCTTAAAAACCTATCGATCGCCGCACAAACTGACGTTAGTGTTGTTTTTTTTGTAGAAAGTGCCGTCTTGCTGTCGTGCTGAGGTATAGAATAGCTTTAGACATTTATTTAATTCTTCCTTGGACATTTTATCAGTTATGTCATTTTCAAACTTCCTTGAGCTTTTGGACCAGTCTAAAAAAATTAAACAAATTTTAATGCTTAAAGATGAAGAATGTAAACAAACCAGCAAAATACAGTAGCAATTTGTGAAAAATGCTGTAATAATAATTCTTGAAAAATAAAAAGATACCTTCTTATGATCAAATACTTTCATTCTATATTTTGTTGCTTTTTTTATTTTTTGGGGTTTTGCTTTAGGGTCGAGTTTTTATTTAATCCTCGGGCTAGTTCAGCAAAACGCTCCAACATTTTGTTTTTCTCTACTCACGGTATATGAGCTGATATCCTAGTAGCAGAGTAGCCAATCAGAGCATGCGACTGCTCATATCCAGTGAATGTGGATAGAATAATAAGCTTTATTTATGTAAGAAAAAAAAACCTAAAAGCAAAACAAAACAGAAACAACTAACGAATAGGACCTACAGGCCAGTGAAATTTAATATTATGTCTTTTAACATTATGGCATAATATTAATAAAATTAATTATTATATTATATATTATACTATATTATATTATAATTTAATATTATGGCATATCTCTTCAAGGTTCTATGTAGAACATCTTCTGCAGAATACCTTCTGTATGATGAACTAAAGATGTTGGTAAATTCCCTCGTGCTTTCTAGACTCGACTATTGTACTAGTCTCTTATATGGTATACCAAAGTATCAAAGAGACAAACTACAAAGAATCCAGAATATTGCGGTTCGAATGATAGCAGGATCGTGCTGTTCTGTCCGTGGAACGCCAATACTCAAGAATCTGCATTGGCTACCAGTAGAAGCAAGAATTAACTTTAAGATCCTCCTGACTACATAGAAGATCTTGAATGGACAGTCTGTGGGATACCTGGACTCCACCATACAGGCAAATCATCCGTCATAAACTCTACGATCATCAGCTCGCTCGCTGTTCTGCATCCCACCCATTAAATCCAAGACATATGGTGGTTGTGCTTTCTCCACCTCAGCACCCCAATTATGGAATTCTATTCCAGAATATATCAAGATAACAGAGACTGTGACAGTTTTCAAAAACAAATTAAAGACATTTTTGTTTAAGAAATGTTTGTTAGTTAGTATGTATATACATTTTTAATTATGTAAATCACATTGAGGCTGGAAATGTACCCTATAAGAAGCTTCATATTCTTCTTCTTCTTAATAATAATAATAATAATAATAATAATAATAGAAGAAGAAGCCACCAAGAAGCCTTTATTTGTCACACATACACAGACTTAAGCACACAGTGAAATTTAACCTCTGCATTTAACCCATCTGAAGCAGTGAACACACACATGCACACACACAAGTGAGCAATGAGCACACACATACCCAGAGCAGAGGGCAGCTATGCTACAGCACCCAGGGAACAGTTGGGGGTTAGGGGCCTTGCTCAAGGGCACGTCAGCCCAACCTCAGGTCATGGCTGCCCCATGTTAACCTAACCGCATGTCTTTGAATAATAATAATAATAATAATAGGGCGGCACGGTGGTGTAGTGGTTAGCACTGTCGCCTCACAGCAAGAGGGTCCGGGTTCGAGCCCCGTGGCCGGCGAGGGCCTTTCTGTGCGGAGTTTGCATGTTCTCCCCGTGTCCGCGTGGGTTTCCTCCGGGTGCTCCGGTTTCCCCCACAGTCCAAAGACATGCAGGTTAGGTTAACTGGTGACTCTAAATTGAGCGTAGGTGTGAATGTGAGTGTGAATGGTTGTCTGTGTCTGTGTGTCAGCCCTGTGATGACCTGGCGACTTGTCCAGGGTGTACCCCGCCTTTCGCCCGTAGTCAGCTGGGATAGGCTCCAGCTTGCCTGTGACCCTGTGGAACAGGATAAAGCGGCTACAGATAATGAGATGAGATGAGATAATAATAATAGGATAGAGCATATTCCAGCAGGGTATATGCTTAAAAAAATTTTAACTCAAGAAGTCTAAATGGTTCATTGGTTTGGCCCTGTCAGGTGACTCTTAATGTTTCTCTGTCAGAAAGGGTTCCAAAAAAAAAAAGCAAAGAACTCTGAACTATCCAAATACCCTCTCTGATTTAGAGAAGATATCAAGTAGAGCATCTTCAGGAACCTATGACTCTCTAACTGTCCAAAGAACCCTTCAAGAAGTCTTTTTGCTTTCAAAGTGCGCGTTACGGACATCCTGCTTTCCAACAGGTATTGTGGTCTCTTGCCAGCTGACAATGAAAGCAAACCCGTTTTTCCTCAAATCAAGGAAATTACTCAGGAGGTTACCCTTATATTAAGCCTCAGAACATTATTTAGCTCTTGTGTTTCCTGTGTTATCCCAGGAGCTTCAGGGAAAGTGTGTGAGAGATTAGTTACTTAATCATTGGTGAGACAGAAACACAGCTTGTCTTGGGCTTGTTCTGTTGACTTTATGATCATATCAGGAGGCTGAAAACAATTAATCTGGTTCAAAATCTGTTCCCAGTTTCAGAAAACTTGTGGTTTGCAAAACGTCAATAAATTAATCATCAGATTAAATACTATCCAATGCATATATTTTTTTCTTTCTGCAGTTTGCTGCAAATTAGAGATGTTTTGTTCCTTCACAGTTGGAGATACAGTACTGTATTTTGAAACTGTCTTTTGTGTGTTTCATGAAATAATTAAAGCCAACAAGTATCTAGAGCTTGTTATTAATATACAGTAATTAGCACTGCTAAACACCATTCCCTATCTCTCTGTATTTTAATAAAAGTTCACATCTAAAGTATATTTATGGACTACAGTCAGGCTGTAGCCATTGACAAACAGGTAGGAGAAGATGTTTAATCAGTAGATTTTTTTTTTGACAAAATCTAAAAAAAATGCTTTACTGATAAGCTTGGATTCCTGTAAGCAGTGTTATGCCACATACTGTACAACTTACTGATTCACGTAATGTCCAGAACCAGTTCAAACCATGAGATAACCGGCGCCATGAGAGCCCCACAGGGGAATTTTGGGCATCACTGCTTTGTGCAAACTTGATCAGTATACCATCTGACAAATGCGTATTGCAGCACCCTGATTGATGTCATGCCAGAACAAAACTCAATATGTGCTGCACCAAGTTGCTAATCTCGTCTTCAGCAGGAACTAATGGAAGTCTGGCTCTGTGTGCTCATCAGGCTTGTGGTAACCCAGACGGAGTGAGGTATCTAACACAAACAGCATCAGCTTTCAGTGTCTGGGCCAAGAATATGACCGATTTGTGATGGGGCGATTAAAAAGGTGATGGAAGCGTGGTCTGGAGTGGCCGATAAAAGCCAATACCTGATAAAAAAAAATTCAGCATTTCAGCGTGGGTACTGATTCATACCATATGATTCATAACATTATAGATGATTCATGATAAGTGATTTGATACAGATGATTCCTTGTAGGTAATTCAGTTAGGTGATTTGGTGTAGGTGATACTTTTTTATAGATGATATTGTATAAATTATTACATGTAGGTGATTTAGTAGAGATGATTCTGGATAAATTATTATATCAAGATGATTTAGGATAGATAATTCAATACAGATGACTCAGTATGGATGACTCAGTGAGGCTGATTCAGTGTGAATTAGAATTGGGAATCAATGTTACACAGTGCTGCAGTATCATTCTGCCAGTTTTGGAAGGGTTAGTTCTTTGTTCATATGCCACACACACACACACACACACACACACACACACACACACACACACACACACACACACACACACAGAGCAATAATTTAAAGCAAATCAAAAGACAAGAGCACCAAGCAATTGTATAAAATTAGTCTTATGGAATAAAATTGCATGTGGAATACTGGACTCGTACCTTACCTTTGAAACTTTGAATCCCTAGATTTTATTTTTTAACTACAGCGGCCATGTGGAACACAACAGTAGCTTCCAACCATAATGACTCAAACAGACTGAACATAAATTTGTATAAAAACATGTTGACGATGCTGGATATTTGAATGAATAATGCTGCCAATAAAGCTGGTGGCGTTATATTAAGTTTCATTTACCTTCCACGTTAAGTTTAAGATTATTCATACATGAACTGTGGCTGTGTGACGTGACATGATTCAATGATACACTGAATGAAATCACATGAGTCATGATGCTGATACAAAAAAGCATTTGGGAGTTTAGACGGAAGACATAAATAAAAAGCAGAATAGAGCTATACGGATAGAAAAATAACATTATTAACCAGTAATAAGATTTCAAATGAATGTATTATGAATAACTAACAGTTCTTTAATTAACAGATGATCAGTTGTTCAGTTATTCAACGAAATCGAGTCATACATGAGCTGATAGCCATAAGCCATGTGCAATGAGATTGAGTGGAATAACTGTTTCATTCTATCCACATTCACTGGATTTTGAGAAACTGAGCATTTTTATTTTTTGCAAATTCGATAAATAAAAAACTGTATACAAAACGTCCGACAAAATAATTTCCACTTAGAATGTAAACAAACCGGCGAAATGACAGTAGCAATTTGTGAAAAATGCGATAATAATAATTATTGAAAAATAAAAAAAAGATACGTTCTTACCATCAAATACTTTTATTTCATATTTTGTGCTTTTTTGTATTTTTGGGAGTTTTGTTTTTGAGTAGAGTTTTTATTTTGTCCTCGGTTGGTTCAGCAACACTCTCCACCATTTTGTTTTTCTCTACTCACGGTATATGAGCTGGTAGCCTAGTAGTAGAGTCGCTACTCAGAGCCCGTGATTGCTCATATCCAGTGAATATAGATAGATAGATAGATAGATAGATAGATAGATAGATAGATAGATAGATAGATAGACAAAAGTCTTAGGTACCCTTTTTTTCCATACAAACTTTATCGATTTCTATTTTATGACTTCTACATTATCGAGTCAGTACAAAAACATTTTAGAGTCCAAACATTCATTTTCCAGCACAAAATTAAATGTTACAGAAAAATTTTTTTTTGTATCTGAGCAGCGTATTACATAAGAGAGCACTTTTCAGATTAAAAAAGAAAACATAATGAAGGCTGCTGGGTTTTGGTGCAAAATCAAGAAGCGAGTGTGACAGTCAAAGTGTCCAGAAGAACTGTGGCTGGTTCTGTAAGATGCTCAGTAAAACCTACAGCTCCTGACATTTCCTTATAAAACTGCACTCATTGTACCTGAGACTACTATTTTTTTTAAAGCAAAGGGTCGTTTCACACCAAATATTGACTTTCTTTCATTTATCATGGCTTACTGCTGTTTATAGTATTTTTTTAAATGTTGAAACATTTCATTTCATTTCATTTCATTTCATTATTTTAAGCCATTTTTGGTCGACAGCATTTCTTTACATGTTTACTAAGACTTTTGCAAATTATAAGACACCTGCTTTGTTCTCAACCACATGATTCAGCTTGTCCATTAATTACTAAGTCCTCTGTGAGTTAGGCGTATTACAGAACTTGTTCAAAATTGGGATTTCATTTCACTTGTTACAAAGGTTGACTGCTGAAAGGCATGAAACGCTCTTGCATCAGTGTAATCTCAGACGTGGTTCGGGCTCCACTATCACTCACTCTCCTGTAGCTGCATTTCACCTCTCTGAGAAACAGAGCATAGTGCAATTTTCCCACCTGAAACGAGCACTGACAAGCAGCCCTGCTGTGTTAGAGGAGTGTTCATAAGGGTAGAACAGTCTGCATAGCAATCTGTCAACCCGTGACTCTCAAATTGAGTCATGCTTAAGAGGAGACAAGCTAATTTCTTGTGAAATTGGGGCATGCTACAAATCCCATGGAAAAACCTCACTAGAACAATGGAAAAGAATCAGTAGCAAGCGAGACGTTGACAGAGCATAGGTTGGACGATTTCTAATCTCACCATTCCTCAGAAGGCATGGATGATTATTCAAGTAGGCACTCTGAGTATGAATCAAAGTTCAAGAGGCTACCATGGACAAACTGTAGAAAATAGGGATTTCCTGTATGTGCGTTTTCTTGGTACTTGAGCAAAATGATGTTGAGGAAGATGAGGCATTATACATTATTTAGTCGTTTACATCTGAAATTGTCCAGCATCCTAGTAGCCGTTACTGACGCAACAGACAGACGGATGTGTTTACCCCTCTGTCACAGCGATAGCCTATCACCTAGCAGAGTGAAATTATCTCCTCAAAGTAACACACCAATAGCAAGATCTGCTGTATTAATCAACTGCCTTGTCATCTCAGGGTTCAGTGTTATTAAACCGGCAATGGCTTGCCCATCCAAGAGCTGCCACATATGATGAAAAACAAGAAAATTAAAATGACACTAGGTCAAGGCTCATCTATGAAGTATATGAGGTACAGTGAAAAAGGCTTTCAGAAATGTCGGAGCTGTAATACGAAGCACAAAGAGAATCCGTCTAAGCGTGATCAGATGGCATTAATACACGTGTTATATCCGCTGAGAAATACAAAGAAGTAAACGCCATGAAAGTATTCTACAGCTTGAAGGGGGGGGGGGGGGGGGGGGGGGGCGGATAAAGCTAGGAGTAGACATTTATAAAACTATAGACAAGCAACTATAGCTCAGGCTCTATTATATTGACATTTCATATCATGTTTGTCTTGTGCAGGTTATTTACACGTAATCCAGAGAAGCGAACAGAGCAAAGAAGAGCTCAGAGCTCAAGCAATTTGCAGCAGATTTCTGATCCTAAATGAGAAGCTTTGTTTTATACCAACCCATGCTGAGCTGACACTTGTGTACTCGTGTGAAGGGCACATCCTGCTCCAGAGGGCTGTACTGTCAGCCTCTGCTCCTCTTGCCGTCTGGGTCTGGCATTAGAGCCGCTTTGCTAATTACACTCATCCTCACATATCCGGTCCCTCGCTGACTCACCAACTGCCACCAGGGAAAAGAGGTCTCCATTTTCTGTCAGGACACTGTTCTCTCTCTCTCTCTCTCTCTCTCTCTTGCCCTGCATCTGCCTTTCATCTTCCTATGTCATATACTTCATGCAGCTTTGGTAAAGGTTACTGCGGCATGTTGCTCTTGTCTTCAGGGAAATATTAATTAGCAGGAGTGTGCAAAGTGTGTGTGAAACTTTGCTTTTGGGGCTCCAAATGAAAGCTTTCTTGATTGCCGACCATGTCCGGACTAATGACAGAGTAGTAGCTAATGGTTTAAAGAGAGAAAGACTGAGAGATGAGATTGAGCTAAATTGCCACTTAGGCACCCCATTTGGAAAGGGTTTTTAGGAACCTTCTGTCTGAAAGTGCTTCAAATAAGAGGGTTGATAACACGTGCAGAGAGGTGGAGAGGTTGGAGAAGAGTCCTTGAGCACCTGCCCCTTCGCCCCTTGATGTCAGCCGTGCCCTTTTGAAATTTGGAAATGCTTGTTCAAGGCTCTTATTAAGACAAGAAGTTTCCATCAATCACAATTTAACTACAAATACGTAAAAGGCCTGGGCTGACTGTCTTTTACATCACATGACCTACTGTTGTGCTCCAGCCATGACCTATGACCCTAAGGTATCTGCCCTACATAAAGGCAGTGGTGGCTCAAAGGTTCGGGCTCTGGACTGCTGATGGGAAGGTTGTGAGACTGAATCCTGTACCATCAAACTTCCAGTGTTGGTAATGCTTGAGTCGTGCTTCATCCTCATTTGATCAGCTCAGTTGTACAGGTAAGTCACTTTGGATAAAATTCAAATCAATAAATGTAAATTTCTGCTTAGATATAGTGAGTTTATTGTGTTTAAAATTAAGATGACTTGTTTATGTTTGCAGCATTTGGAAGAAGCTCTTATCGAGAGCAACTTACATTGATCTCATTTGCACAACTGAGCAGTTGAGGGTTCAAAGCCTTGCTCAAGGGCTCAGCAGTGGCAGCTTGGTAGTGCTGGGATTTGAACTCATGCCCTTCCGATCGATAGTCCAACATTTTTAGCACTTATTTTGTCAGTATTTGTGTGCGTGTAATAACTGTAAGCATTCATTTAAATCGCTCTTGTAGAAAACAAAATAGTAAACCACTGTTCATCTCTAAAACTCAGATGTGCTTGGTGTGGACGTACTGCATATTGTTGTTTGTAAGAAAAATACTTTTGTACTATTTTTTAATAAATTAGTACTTTTAATAGAGAGTAAAGGGAAAGTGTTTAAATCAGAAAATCGGGCCAATAGTCTACGATAAGGTCGTATTGATGTACAGTCAAGATCTGGTTTGAATTGAAAAGGAAGACAGTTTAAAACCATTGAAAATCGATGTACGCTTTACACTCCCTGGTTCGTGTGTGTGTGTGTGTGTGTGTGAGTGAGTGTGTGTTTGAGAGAGAGAGAGATCAAATTTCCGCCAAATTTGTTTCATGGGTGTTCTTATTGCCTATAACCAAGGTTGTGGGAATAAAGAAAGACACTTTTTTTTATCCATTTATAGTTACATTTAATGTTGTGGAACATTCACAAAGCAAGTTATAAACAGTCAGCAGTTTTTCTTCTCTCTCTCTCTCTCTCTCTCTCTCTCTTTTGAAGTTAATAACACACACACAAAAAAAAATCACAGCTTGTCATTTTACTGAGAAACTGGAAAGTACAAAGTTGTCAGTCCTGAAGACTTTGCAGCGGTGGAAAACTTAAATTTAACTGAAAAGAATCATACTGGATCATACCTGAATAGAATTGTATCAGTGCTGAACCAAATCACACCAAATCTCTCGTGAATTGAAGTATAGAATTGTTTTTCATTTTTTTAATCATATTATACACTATGTATCCAGATGTATATTTATTATCTGAAAGCTGAAGGTTCACACCCCTAACGTTTATACTAGGGATGGTGAAAACTAAAAAAAATCTTGACCGACCACCGAGCCTCGTTAGCCGGTTAAAGTCGGTTAACCTATGAATTTAAAATTCTAGAATTGGAATTATTAGAATCTATTCTAAATCTAACCGCGAGCATCCGCACATTCAATCCCAGTCGCTGCCCTCCACTCACATTACCTTTTCTACAGCGCGAAACATTTAGTCAAACGCGGCACTGATATCGAGGGGTTTGTATCGGAGCGGAGGACAAATGGCTCCAGCTTAGAGACAGTTTCAGTTGGCCATGATGGCGTTGAAAATAAAGTCAAGTGCTAGAAGAAGTACATAACATTCAGTGATGGGAATAACGGCGTTAAAATAAAGGCTGTTATAACGCCGGGTAATCTAATTAATTAGCTACAATCGTTATAACGCCGTTACCAATATCAACACGCCATTACTGCATGGTATTGAAGTTGCTCTGAAGCATACTGCTACGGACTAGGCACTTTTCTTCGAAGTGAGACACAGAGACCTCATACTGCAATTGTTTTCCAGCTACTGATATTACGGTTACATGGCTGCTAATTGTGCACAGCCATTGGGAATGGGATAGCTGGAGCTGAGCTGATTAGCCGCTAAGCTAATATAGCAACTGTCTGATGCTAAGTAACATCAGTGAGTAACCAGGTTTTAGTTCAGATCTTGTGTATTATTGTTACGTTGACATTAATATTCACCAGACTAATCAACCATCGACTTCATTCATGCACCGTGTTCTTGTTTCTTTGATAGTCAAGAATTTCCTTGATGTTACGTACCTGGTTAACATCGTAGTAAAATGTAATCCAACACTGAGACTTTTCTTTCGCCGAGTGGCAGCTGTCTTCAACTGGGGGGGGGGACATGACTGAATGGGTGTTTCTGATTTGTCAGCTGTCGTCCTTACACTGCATGGCATGCCCCAAGCGTTTACAACACAGAATTCCAGGTTCTCCGCTCCAAAATCGGCAGCTTCAAAACGATTGATTTTTTTTTAACCGACAACCAAAAAAAAAATTAACCGGTTGACGTTGATTCGGTCAACCATCGGTCAAACGGTCATTGGTTAACATACCTAGTTTATACCTAATTTTATGCCATTTTCACGTTTACCTTGTTTCTCATTGGGTACTTGAGTCATTTCTGGGAAAGGTATCTTTACCTTTACTCAAGCATGACACCCAGGTTCTTTATTAAAAAAAGAAAAAAAATCTGTCAGTATCCCAGTCTACATACAATGCTGAGGCAGCTCCATTGCATCAGCATTCCTGAAGAACTGAGGTATGGCTCAAGTCTAGTCAAACTCTGTCTTGCCATGGTTTCTGAACCCTATGACACATGGAACTGTTATGACACAGCTTGGGAGACAGGACCTAGCTGCAGAGGATGGTGATTATTAGCAACAGGGAAAGTGAAATTGAAACCTAAATCTTTGTCCCAGTATGACAGCAGGAGTAAAACAAACAAACAAACAAACAAACAAAATCCCCAGAATTGATCTGTTTTGTAGTTTACACAAATCCAAAATGAAATTCACAATGCTGTCGATAGCCACAACAGCGATACGCAGATAAAATACTGCATACAAATAGTAGTTGAAATCAGTGACTGTAAACCCCCCCCCCCCCCCCAAAAAAAAAAAAAAAAACATGGACAATGCAACATCAGGTCTAGCGCCCCTGCTGACTGGCTGCAGTATAATGTGTAGCTCCGCCCAACCCCATGTGTTTCAATGACAAAATCCATCCATCTATTTTCCGTAACTGCTTATCCTGTGCAGGGTTGCAAGCAAGCTGGAGCCTATCCCAGCTGACTATGGGCGAGATACACCCTGGACAAGTCACCAGGTCACTGCAGGGCTGACACATGGAGACAAACAACCATTCACAGTCAATTTAGAGCCACCAATTAGCCTAACCTGCATGTCTTTGGGGGAAACCGGAGCACACCCACACATACAACATGCAAACTCCACAAAGAAAGGCCCTTGTCAGCTGCTGGACTCGAACCCAGAACCTTCTTGCTGTGAGGCAACAGTGCTAATCACTACACTACCGTGCTGCCTGTTTCAGTGACAAAGTATACTAGTCTATTAGTGTCACTTTTCTCATCTAAACTGTCTTGCCATCTCCAGTGCCGAATTTGAACAGTTAGTTTTCCCTGTGCTAATGTCTGTGCATTTTTACTCTAAATTAGTTTTTAACATGTTATTCTACGGTGGCACGGTGGTGTAGTGGTTAGCGCTGTCGCCTCACAGTAAGAAGGTCCGGGTTCGAGCCCCGTGGCCGGCGAGGGCCTTTCTTTGCGGAGTTTGCATGTTCTCCCCGTGTCTGCGTGGGTTTCCTCCGGGTTTCCCCCACAGTCCAAAGACATGCAGGTTAGGTTAACTGGTGACTCTAAATTGACCGTAGGTGTGAATGTGAGTGTGAATGGTTGTCTGTGTCTATGTGTCGGCCCTGTGATGACCTGGCGACTTGTCCAGGGTGTACCCCGCCTCTCGCCCATGGTCAGCTGGGATGGGCTCCAGCTTGCCTGTGACCCTGTAGAACAGGATAAAGCGGCTAGAGATAATGAGATGGGGAGATGAGATGTTATTCTACTCTATTGTACAAAGGCGTGGATAAACTTGGGAAAGAAGTGATTGACAGCCTTGGCTATGTGCTGGACCTAGGTACTAAGAAAAAGGCGTGGGTCTACCAAATGAGTAGGTGTACCTGACTTTGACTCTCATCTCTACAGACTCTGACTCCAGATAGGAGCAGAAAGTCCCTACGGGGCAAACTCTGGCTCCAGATTTGACAAGATGGAGGAGGAGTTTTGGCTTCTTTTCTATAGAACGGAAGGGCAATGAGCCACGCTGTTCATGTTTTTATAGTTATTGGCTGAAATAATTTGTTTCATGACCTCACTGATATTATATTAATACATACATTAGATCTCCCTTGTCAAAATGTTTTTTAGAATTCTATAGAAACTCTATAGAAAATCCTATAGAAACCCCTCTTTCTATACAATCTCTATAGAACGCTATAGAACTAATACTCTATAGAAAATAGTTTCTATAGAAGTTGTATAGAAATAGTATAAATTCTATAGAAGTTGTACTCTATAGAAAACAGCTTCTATAGAATCTCAACAGAATTCTATATAAATAGTAGTCTATAGAAAATGATTTCTATAGAATTGATACAGAGTTCTATAGAAGCTCTACTTTATTAGGGCCAACAGAATTTTATAAATTTCATAATGGTTATTTCCATAAAAACACAATTTGGTGGATTTTAAAGACCCTACAGAAATTCCAGTCTGAGACAAAAGGCCTTGCATCCAAAGAACAACTTTAGTACTTACCGGTATCTCCAATAAAAATGTTCTTTATTTCATTTACTTTATCTCACATAATAACACTTCTGATCAACAACTCAATTGATCCAAATGTAAATTACAGTTTAAGACATAATTTAATAAATGTACTTCCAAAATAAACGCTGATATACGCTATACATTAATTTTCAGTCAAGCTCAATGGCATTTGGAAGAAGTGAAACAAACGTCTTTCTTTGTATTTTCATGTAAATATACTTATTTGCTATATCAGATAAATTACATGCTATCAATTCATTAGTGATTTCAACCTCTCTAATTTGATGCCCCTTAACTTTATATATACCTGTATTTAATTGAAACATTATTCGAGTAGATGTTAAACGTCGAAATATACAGTACAATTCTTTTTTACAGTTACATATATCATCTTCACATTCATTTTTACACACTGCAACCACTAACTGCCTTTGATAGCTTTTTCTCAAGATGAATTTGGAGATGAATCTGTCCAATTTTTATAATTTGGTATTCTCTCGTGTTACTGTTATGATTATTTGTTATACGATCCAGTATTCAGGTGGTGGACACAGTTTTAGTTGCTCACTGTATTTTCATGGGTAGGTCTTCGAGTATCTATTATGCAGGTGACTTCAATAACTATAGCAATCTCTATAGAAATTGCTATAGTCTCTATAGAAATTGCTGTAGAGATTTTCACAGTACTCTATAAAGAATTCTATAGAAACTTCGTTAAATTCTGTTGACTTTCTATAGGAATTCTATAAGATTTCTATGTATAATCTCTATAACATTTCTATTAAAACTCTATAAAATTTCTATTAAAACTATAAAGTTTCTATTAAAACTCTATAAAATTTCTATTAAAACTATAAAATTTCTATTAAAACTCTATAAAATTTCTACAGAAAGTCTATAAAAATCTATAAAATTTCATTTAGAAATTTTATAGAATTTTTATAGATTTTTTTTTCTATAGAAATCTACAGAAAATTTTACCAAGGGCTCTGCTGTTTATAACTAGACATAAGAAATTCAGACTAATTATACCATGGTGATGTGGAATTGATTGATTGATTGATTGATTTATTAATTTTCTATAACAGTATGGATCGGGCAATGGTTCCAGCTGCAAGCCAAATCACAGGTTTATATTCATGCACTCATTCTAATACATGATTGGTTTTATATTTAACAATTATTCCACGAAATCGAGTTGTACATGAGCTTATAGCGTACGAGGTGCGTAGCACCAAGTCTGCTATAAGCTGTGCACGACAAGGTTGAGTGGAATAACTGTTTTATTCTATCCACATTCACTGGATTTTGAGAAACAGAGCATTTTTATTTTTATTTTTTGCAAATTTGAGAAGAACTTTATGCAAAATGTCTGAGAAAATAATTTCCGCTTAGAATGTAAACAAACTGACGAAATGACAGTAGCAATTTGTGAAAAATGCTATAATAATAATAATTCTTGAAAAATAAAAAAAGACATTGAAATACTTTTATTCCACATTTTGTTGTTTTTTTTTTGTATTTTTTGGGGTTTTGTTTTCGAGTAGAGTTTTTATTTCATCCTCAGTTGTTTCAGCAACACACTCGGCTATTTTGTTTTTCTCTACTCATGGTATATAAGCTGATATCCTAGTCGTAGAGTAGCCAATCAGAGTGCGTGATTGCTCATATCCAGGGAATGTGGATAGAATAATAACTTATACAGGGACTTGTATGAATTGTGCTGCACATAAACTAATTAAAAATGTGCTGTTGGTGATCTAGTAAAGTTTTCTGTCAGGAGGCACATCGAATTTTTGGAAGGAGTCTCCAGTGTCAGTGATTTGTAACAGTCAAAGGTGTTCCTTTGGATTTTCTAACACAAGGTCTTCACAACTGAGGCCTTTGTGTTTTCTTAGTAACATGACAAACTGAGTATAAGACAGAAAAAAGAGGGGCTGATGAGGAAATGATGTAAGTGATAACAGGAGATAACTTGTCTTACAATGGGGTGTCTGGTTTTCATTCACCCCCCAAAACAAGCAGGAAGGTGGAAAGGCGACACTAAGTTGCCCATATGGCTGAATGTGTGTGGTTATGGTACCCTGTGTTGGACTGGCATCCCATTCAGGTTGTGCTCTCTCTTCACACTCTGTTCCTGGGATGGGTTCCAAATCCACCATGACCTTGACCAGGATAAAGTGATAGCTGTCCAGGATGGTTGTTTCCTTCTTTCCTTTTGTCACCTTTTCTAAACGTACAGACACCATGTTGACTTACAGTATTATATCAGTAAAATGATATAATGAAATGATCTTTCTACTGCTGGAATGCCTATCTGATCTGATCTTTATCTAGTCAAAATAATCAACAAAGACAATATTAGCAAAAAAATACACACATATCACCATATTACCCCATTGGAGAAATTCCGTTTCCAGTTTTAACAGGAACCGTGATATTAAATTGATCTGTAAATGAAGAAAAATTATACTGTGTTGTTCTTTAATAAATAAATAAATAAATAAATAAAATTAATTGCTGGCAACTTTCTGTGATATATGAGGAATAAACCACTTTGGTGGTTTAAACCACTTTGGTGGTTTATTGGTATCATCTCATCTCATTATCTCTAGCCGCTTTATCCTGTTCTACAGGGTCGCAGGCAAGCTGGAGCCTATCCCAGCTGACTACGGGTGAAAGGCGGGGTACACCCTGGACAAGTCACCAGGTCATCACAGGGCTGACACATAGACACAGACAACCATTCACACTCACATTCACACCTACGGTTAATTTAGAGTCACCAGTTAACCTAACCTGCATGTCTTTGGACTGTGGGGGAAACCGGAGCACCCGGAGGAAACCCACGCGGACACGGGGAGAACATGCAAACTCCACACAGAAAGGCCCTCGCCGGCCATGGGGCTCGAACCCGGACCTTCTTGCTGTGAGGCGACAGCGCTACCCGGTTTATTGGTATTGCAGGAAAATAACTTCAGGATGGTGCTAGAAACTCCGCTTTCCATCAGACTGCATCACACCATGCCATCACTGATTGCTTTCCTATTTTTACAGCACACCCCTGATGTTTTATTCCTTACACATCTTTGGGTATTGTAAAAGCAGAAAGGCTGAAAAGTATTCTACAGTGGTATTGATGTTAGTCTGGCTCTTTACACAAGGAAACTTTCAATCTACCATTGTTTACTTAATGTAATTACTCACACACTCGGAAGCCTGACTTTGCACCTACCGGCTTGACTGTGTTGGATAGCTGCTATGTATCTGTACCTAATAAATTATGCTTTGATTAATTCATAGCTAAAATATTAATTCATGAAAGTGTAAAGACTCCAGGTAACTGTGTTTTTAAAAGCGGCCTTGGCTTTCTTGTGCGCTCTTCTCTCTAAAAACAAGAAGCTGGTCTGCAGTAAGCAATGGTTTTTATCTCATTTTATCTCTGAGACCCATAAAAATGTAATATCTTCAGTATACTTGAAAAAACAATGCTTATAGGCTGGGGAATTGCAATGTGTAGGGTTTTCAATGGGTAAATGTTGAGGGTTTAAAGTTTTTAAGCGTTCCCATACCTTTGCCACATGTATGCTGGCTTTTATAGTTCCTATATGTGTTGTGATGTCCAAATAACTATCACAGGATATAAATTCCACGAAGCTGTACTTTATTCTACCACTGCAGGTTTTGCAGTCAGCACAAGGCAGCTTTTGTTTTGCTGGTTGTAAAACTTTCCCCACTGCTGCCTACTGTGGATGCCCAATCAAAAACACATTACATTAATGCAGTATTATGAGGATAAACATGCAATAGAGTCAAAGAGAGACAGAAAGACAGATCCATAAATAGCAATGAAGAAATAGTCAAAAGACAGAATTTGCTAATACCTTTTTTTAATGCTGTTACGCTGAATCTTTATACAAAATTGATATCTATATAATCTGTATATAAAATTGATATGCATGATGCAATGATATGGTCACATCATTCCAGCAAGAGGAGAAAAATTACAGGGAAATTGTACTCAGTAAAAATCTGAGTGACAGTCAAAAAGTATTTACAGTACCAGTCAAAAGTTTGGACGCACCTTCTAATTCAGTGGTTTTTCTTTATTTTTATGAATTAAAAGACACTTCATGTCTTAAAGTAATGATGGATGTTGTTTCTCTTTACTTAGTTGAGCGGTTCTTGACATAATATGGATGACTACAGTTGTGGAATAGGGCTGTTTACTGTATTGTTATTATTTACTATTTACTGTTTAATCTCAAATGCATTAAGAAGGCAAGAAATTGCACGAATTAACTTTTGACGAGGCATCTGTTAATTGAAAAGCATTCCAGGTGACGACCTCATGAAGCTGGTTAAGATAATGCCCATAGTGTACACAGCGTCATCAAGGTAAATGGTGGCTACTTTAAAGAATCTAAAATACGAAACATTTTGTTTTTGTTTCTAAACACTTTTTTTTGTTTACCACATAATTCCATATATGTTCCATAGTTTTGTCTTCAGTGTATGAAATAATCAAAATACAGAAAAACATATGAATGAGTAGGGGTGTACAAACTTTTGACTGGTACGCTACATACTGTATAAACTTACTCAAGTGTACAAGAGTAAAAATATTTTTTTTTTACTAAGGAAAAATTATATACATGAAATTAATGAATTAATTATGTCATTAATTTGTTCATTCATTCATTCCAAATTCTGCTAACTTACACAAACCTAGACTCAATCTTGCTAGTTAGCTCATGTTTACTAACCCTCTTGGAATGAATGCTAACGTCGTATTAGCAGCAAAACTAAACTAGCTAGCTACCAAATTTTAAACAAACTTAGTTCAACATGTTTCATTAGATTTGATGGTAAAATTTTAGCTAATATTTTGTTTTTATATCAGAGATATCTGATTGTATATGATCCATTCACTGCCAGAAACAGGGGTGCAGTAGGAGTCCATTTCGGTACCCCAAGGTACAATCTACACTAATGTACCCCCTCGGGCTCATTACTGGACCTCACGGTAACTATATCATCTCATCTCATCTCATTATCTCTAGCCGCTTTATCCTTCTACAGGGTCGCAGGCAAGCTGGAGCCTATCCCAGCTGACTACGGGCGAAAGGCGGGGTACACCCTGGACAAGTCGCCAGGTCATCACAGGGCTGACACATAGACACAGACAACCATTCACACTCACATTCACACCTACGGTCAATTTAGAGTCACCAGTTAACCTAACCTGCATGTCTTTGGACTGTGGGGGAAACCGGAGCACCCGGAGGAAACCCACGCGGACACGGGGAGAACATGCAAACTCCACACAGAAGGGCCCTCGCCGGCCCTGGGGCTCGAACCCAGGACCTTCTTGCTGTGAGGCGACAGCGCTAACCACTACACCACCGTGCCGCCCACGGTAACTATATGTGTATCTTTTTAGGGTCAAAAAGGTACATATATGTTCCCAAGCAGTATATTAAAGGTACACATAAGCACCTTAGATGGAACTGCCCCAGTGACAAGCCATTGTATCCCTAAAGGTCCAATAATGTACAAAAGTGAATATTTTGCT
This sequence comes from Neoarius graeffei, assembly GCF_027579695.1. Taxonomy (NCBI): domain Eukaryota; kingdom Metazoa; phylum Chordata; class Actinopteri; order Siluriformes; family Ariidae; genus Neoarius; species Neoarius graeffei. Next base: position 37,569,540 of record NC_083592.1, read on the forward strand.
AAGGTATGAGAACAGATGCTCATCTTGCTGATTGTCGATGTGACTCAATCTTGACTCCAGCTTGTCTAGTTTTTGTGGTAGTTGTAAGTGGTTAGCACTGTCGCCTCACAGCAAGAAGGTTCTGGGTTCGAGCCCAGCGGCCGGTGGGCGCCTTTCTGTATGGAGTTTGCATGTTCTCCCCGTGTCTGCGTGGGTTTCCTCCGGGCGCTCCGGTTTCCCCCACAGTCCAAAGACATGCAGTTAGGTTAATATGGGACGGCCTTGGGCTGAGGTGCCCTTGACCGAGGCACCTAACCCCCAGCTGCTCCCCGGGTGCTGTTAGCATGGCTGCCCACTGCTCTGGTATGTGTGTGTGCTCATTGCTCACGTGTGTGTGTGCGCATGTGTGTGTTCATTGCTTCAGATGGGTTAAATGCAGAGAGGAATTTCACAAGTGTGTAATGAATAAAGTTGTGCTTTCTTTCTTTCTTTCTTTCTTTCTTTCTTTCTTTCTTTCTTTCTTTCTTTCTTTCTTTCTTTCTTTCTTTCTTTAAATGTGATAAAACATATTTGAGGAAAGTACAAATCTACCAAAATAGTACTTAAGTATAGTAACCAAATACAATTAGTACATTATTTTCCACCCCTGCATCCCAGTTCATTTCCACACTTGGCTGGGTCTTCAGTGCTTCACTTCACTGGCTTGCAAATACGCTGACCCAGCAAATTAACACCCCTAAGCCTCATTAAGCCTAAACAATTTAAACAGGTGGAGACATAAGTCACATTGTAATGTCTTGCCCTTGTATTTTATACAGTGCTTTATAGTTAGGTTTTGCCTTAAACTTTATTAAACTCTTTTCCTACTGCTTTCTCCCACTGATAATTTAATGCTTTTCATGCATTTTAATGGTTTTCTTATTTCATACATGAATTTTTTGTTAATTTTTAGCTAATCTTACAGTTAGCTACCTGAACATCACCCATCATTTAAAATATTTTCTTTGGATCAGTTGTGAGGCAGATACGGTATGGGAAAGAAATCCAGTAAGGATAATACAGTACGTTTTGATTTGTTTTTTTTTTCTTTCTTTCCCTGAAGACATCTGTTGTCTAAATGATATAGTTGAAAAAAAAAACCAAGCATTAGTTTAACAACTCTAGTTTTATCTTTGGGTGTATAAAAGTGCACAAGGAGTAAGCTAATAATACCACCAATGTGCAGCAGGCCGCCTGCACACATAAAGCTTGCTCTGTGCTTTCTTTATTCTAGTCTCTTTGTGTAAAAGAATAGATCGGGTTCTGTTGAATACTTTCTCTCTTTCTTTCTTTGACTATCTGAAAGTCTTTGAGTGTCTTCTACACAGCTCCTTTATTTGTGCATGATCACATGTAAAGTTAAAAGTAAAGATGGATTAAAATGGATTTAGACGTGCATGTAAAAATTTCATTCTGCCAGTAGAATTTTTTTCCATTCATTACATGCATCCCAAATTTGTTTCGGATATTATTTCTGCATTTTACATTTTTATGGTCCAGGAAAAATGTTAAACAAACAAACAAACAAACAAACAAACAAACAAACAAACAGAAACAACCCAAAAAACAAAATATACTTCAAAACCAAGATGCACTTGCATTGAGGTTTACATTACACTATTGTCATAACATTAAAAGCAATAATGTATTTATTGAATGACTGAACACAAATATTGACTTGTGACATCTTAGGAATATATATGTGTGTGTGTGTGTGTGTGTGTGTGTGTGTGTGTGTGTGTGTATAGATTTCATGAGTGAGTGATGAGAAGAAGTAAAATATTTTTCAACATCGTTATCCTTGCTAGTGAAGATATTGGAAAATATGTTACTCAAGTCCGGGGTGTATTTCATATGAAAAATACAAGTTTTTCAGCACGAGAAGATAAACTTCATATCTTCAAGCGAACATGTAATTTTATTTTTATTTTTAGACACATTCACAAAAAAAAAAAAAATACACAAGTTAATCAAAACAATTCATCGATTTCCTCATGAGTGAGGTTATTGGAAAATGTCCCGGATGTACAGCTCTGTACAAAAAATCTTAGGCACATGTAAAGAAATGCTGTCGACCAAAAATGGCTTAAAAATAATGAAATGTAATGTTTCAACATCTCATCTCATCTCATTATCTGTAGCCGCTTTATCCTGTTCTACAGGGTCGCAGGCAAGCTGGAGCCTATCCCAGCTGACTACGGGCGAAAGGCGGGGTACACCCTGGACAAGTCGCCAGGTCATCACAGGGCCGACACATAGACACAGACAACCATTCACACTCACATTCACACCTACGGTCAATTTAGAGTCACCAGTTAACCTAACCTGCATGTCTTTGGACTGTGGGGGAAACCGGAGCACCCGGAGGAAACCCACACGGACACGGGGAGAACATGCAAACTCCACACAGAAAGGCCCTCGTTGGCCACGGGGCTCAAACCCGGACCTTCTTGCTGTGAGGTGACAGTGCTAACCACTACACCACCGTGCCGCCCTGTTTCAACATTTAAAAAAATACTATAAACAGCAGTAAGCCATGATAAATGAAAGAAAGTCAATATTTGGTGTGAGACGACCCTTTGCTTTAAAAAAATAGTAGTCTCAGGTACAATGAGTGCGGTTTTATAAGGAAATGTCAGGAGCTGTAGGTTTTACTGAGCATCTTACAGAACCAGCCACAGTTCTTCTGGACACTTTGACTGTCACACTCGCTTCTTCATTTTGCACCACAACCCAGTAGCCTTCATTATGCTTTCTTTTTTAATCTGAAAAGTGCTCTCTTATGTAATATGCTGCTCAGATACAAACTTTTTTTTGTCCTGTAACATTTAATTTTTGCTGGAAAATGAACATCTGGAACTCTAAAATGTTTTTGTACTGACTTGATAATGTAGAAGTCATATATATACAGTATGCACATATGCATACACTTATCTGAAGGCTAAGTAATAGAATTGTCTGCAGAAATAATCAGTCACAATGGTTTGCCCTGTGTGGGTGGATTAAAAATCAACATTAAATTAATCAAAGATAGACTCCATTTAAAGAAAGCATATGAAGTATGTTTGCCTGGCACTGGCAAATTTAAATGTAGTATCAGCATCATTTCCCTATTTTGAATTAAATCCTTTTTGCGACTCTGTATTTTTTAAATAATATTTTATAATACATCTAACACTTTCCTGAGACTTATTAATAAAGATAGTGAGACCTGTGAGGCTGATTTATCCAGTCAGAACAGATGCTATGAAACTGTGATACCAGTTTTAATTACACAACACCACATTTATCTCAATGTTACACTCTCTGCAGCATTAATCCATTCTCTAGGTTTGGTTTTGTCTGTCACCAACCTTACAAACTCTACAGTGAATTAAATACAGTATCCAGACTGGAATCATTAAGGGGCATCCAGGCTCAGCTGGCTTCCCAGACTACATCCCAGTTTCTCACAGCTCATTTTCTCTACATTCATTTTGACCTGGAATAGTGCTTTCTTTCAAAAATAACCCACCGCTCACTGCTGCTGGGTTTCTCACCTCTGATGAAGGCGGCCAGGAAGTCACTGTTCACCCAACATCCTGTCAGGTACAGTATGCCAAGTGCCATAGATTAGACTTTGTTTTTGGCAGGAGTTAATTGGTCCGTCTGGTCTATTTTTTTTTTTTAGGCTTGGAGTCTGTACTGTGGCTATTTGATTTTTAGTGGTGAATTCGCTCGTTCACTCCAGAGTGCCAACACTGGGAATGTTAAGTCTTGAAGTGATCAAACACATCCTGTGTGGTTAATAGAAAAAAGTTTAGCGTTACAAAAGGACAATTATAAATTTCTGCTTTATTATTGAAAAGTAATAAAATATAAAGTATTTCTACACACGGGGCGGCACGGTGGTGTAGTGGTTAGCGCTGTCGCCTCACAGCAAGAAGGTCCTGGGTTCGAGCCCCGTGGCCGGCGAGGGCCTTTCTGTGCGGAGTTTGCATGTTCTCCCCGTGTCCGCGTGGGTTTCCTCCGGGTGCTCCGGTTTCCCCCACAGTCCAAAGACATGCAGGTTAGGTTAACTGGTGACTCTAAATTGACCGTAGGTGTGAATGTGAGTGTGAATGGTTGTCAGTGTCTATGTGTCAGCCCTGTGATGACCTGGCGACTTGTCCAGGGTGTACCCCGCCTTTCGCCCGTAGTCAGCTGGGATAGGCTCCAGCTTGCCTGCGACCCTGTAGAACAGGATAAAGCGGCTAGAGATAATGAGATGAGATGAGATACTGTATTTAATACATATAGGCTTCATAATTAATATTATAGACTTAGTAAAAATTCTTGGTATTTAGTCCAAAAAGAAACACATCTTTTTCGCATCTCCTTTCACCTTATTGACACATCATTAGATCTTCTGACATTCTTTCTGCAAACAATTAAAATGTAAATGTGGCCAAGGAATTTAGATTTTCATTTATAGTTGGGCTCATGCCACTGAGGATAAAAAACAAGAACAAATAACAATAAATAAAATAAAAAGATGTAACACAATACTAATGAACTTACTGGGGGATGTGATTGAAGCTGAATTTAAAACTTTAAAAGCTGAATTACAGTACGGTAGTGTAGTAGTTCGTGCTGCTGCCTCACAGTAAGAAGGTTCTGAGTTCAAGCCTCACGGCTAACAGGGGCCTTTCTGTGTGGAGTTTGCATGTTCTCCCTGTGTCTGTGTGGGTTTCCCTCACGGTATTCACATTCATTTTGACCTGGAATTAGGTAAAATACCCAGCCACTGGGATTGTAAGCCAGTGCATACTTAGTGCCGGTCCCAAGCTTGGAAAGATTGGGAAGGGTTGCGTCAGGAAGAGCATCCAGTGTAAAAACTACCAAATCAAATATGCGGAACAGATCCGCTGTGGTGACCCCTAACGGGAGAAGAAAGAAGAAGAAGAAAATTGAAGCTGAATGGATCACCCCTTTCACATCTATTGTAGCCTTCAGCTGTTTTGCCACTGACCCCTGCATCATGAACCTCATTAATTTGGTGGTCTGGGAAAACTCATCAGATGTTGCGATGCCTAAATTCTGGAAAAGAGAAAAACTCAAGAAACCATGTGTATACTGTATTTCACATCTGACAAATGCACTTGTGAATACAGTTCACTGAAAGATGTCTTAAGCTTCGTTAGTTAAGTGTGATTTACTCACCCAGTGACTGTCCTGCTTTGAGCAAGGTGTTGACTTGCAAAATGTGTGTCAATATAAATAATTCAATTTGTAATCTGTTACTGGCTGATGGAAATGTCCATGATGGTCATGCAATTTAAATGCATTTTTTTAAAAACTGACTTTTCACTTTTGGGGGTAACCAGATTTAAAAATTCTAGAAGTTAGTCATCATCATCACCAAACCGTGTTTGGCTGGCTCGGCTAGAATTGCAGCAGTAGGGTGGCTGGTTCCTTTCTGCACATGTTCACACCTATGGACAATTTAGAGTAGCTAGTTAGTCTAACTGGTGGCATGGTGGTGTAGTAATTAGCAGTGTCGCCTCACAGCAAGAAGGTTCTGGGTTTGAGCCCAGCGGCCGGTGAGGGCCTTTCTGTGTGGAGTTTGCATGTTCTCCCCGTGTCTGTGTGGGTTTCCTCTGGGTGCTCCGGTTTCCCCCACAGTCCAAAGACATGCAGGTTAGGTTAATTGGTGGCTCTAAATTGACTGTAGGTGTGAGTGTGAATGGTTGTCTATGTGTCAGCCCTGTGATGACCTGGTGACTTGTCCAGGGTGTACCCCACCTCTCGCCCGTAATCAGCTGGGATAGGCTCCAGTTTGCCTGCGACCCTGTAGAACAGGATAAGCGGCTACAGATAGTGGATGGATGGATAAGTAGTCTAACCTGCATGTCTTTGGACTGTGGGTACCCGGAGGAAACCCACACAGACACCATGCAAACTCCACACAGTCAGCCCGTCAGCCACTGGGCTCGAACCCAGAACCTTCTTGCTGTGAAGCAACAGTGCTAACTACTACACCACCATGCTGCCACTAGAAGTTATGAATACTGGTTAAGAAATCTTCAAAAGATGAATATATTTCAGTTTAACAAAACCTATTTGCTATGATGAATTTGCTCTTCTGTAGTATACTTCCACTGCAAAGAATTTCAAAATTTCCACCACACATACGGTACACCATCTCCATTCTTGCACCTTTGCTACAAACAAACTAAGACAATGACAAAGTCTCAAAGTCTCTCATTCGTACATGAGGTCATCACTATCTGTAATCTAGTTCTATTGTGAATTCAGCTAACAACAAAAAACTCCTCAACAAAGCGACTTTTATACAGCTTGTGTATGAGATCAGGATGATTCCCGTGTGACTGAATGGTGCAGCTGATGTCCCTGTAGCCCTGTAGCACCAGATTATAACAGATGTCCCATCATAAACCCTCTGACAGAAAAGCTCGAGGGAGACTGATGGCTGTTCAATGTGCTACGACTGAAAGGCATCGTGAGGCACCTAAAAGCTGATTCCCTCTTGGCTATTTAATAATATTTCAGAAAGGTCATTAATACTCATCATAAAATCCTTCACTTCTTACCCTTGAGTGCGATGTTTAATTAGATTACAGTTTTCCCCTTCCTCATCTTTTCATTTTCATCCAAAAATCATCCTCGATTATTGCTTATCTGATCTAATATCCCTTGTTCCCTTGCACTTGTCATTCAAAATGAGAATCGATTGTTCCCTCACTCCATTAATAATAAATTCAAACATATTTTTGCATTGGTGGTAAAGTCACCTGTGTAACCCGACTCCTATAGTACAGGGGAAAACAGCAGTGTCAGCACACGGCAGGTAGCTTTATCAGCAATTCACTTTCCTGTCATTTGGGTGGCAACAGAAAGTGGAAGTTTGGCAGACATGATTGTCTTGAACAGCTGTCACTCAAACACACAATCACATTTGGATTGTGAAGACGATTTGGCAGTGAAAATGACCTTGAAGTTTGGAAAGTCACCAGGCAGCCAGACTTCCTTCTTTCGGAAAACGTCAGTGATTGAAGACATCCTTTTCAGACACACAGCATTAAAACCCATTATGCCATAAACTTTATTTACGGAGCACTTGGTTAATATCTGTCATAAACAGCAAATCAAATTTCCCCTTGGTTTTACACTGGCCTGGAGAGCACTTAACTTTGCACTCTTTGCCTTCCCCTTTGCAAAGGTGGGAGCCCTGATGAATTGCTCTGCTGTTAAACGTGAAATATGGCCCTGCTGATTTTAGCATTTGGTGCCTTAAAATCAGGCCTGTTGTCAGGTGAAACTGCATTTTCATCAATTTTCGCTTTGTTTTTTTCTGACCTTTTATATTGCCAGATATTATATGTGCACTTATTGCTGCAAGAAATTTGAGTAATATAAAGTACAGTAATATTTCTGTGCAGAGGAATGTGCTCTATAAATGGACTTTATAGGTTTTCTCCTGTTAAATGAATTGCATCCAACTGTTCTGAGGTAGGAAATCTTTTTAAAAAAAGGTACGTTATTTAATGATAGTAGGTATGAAATTGTAGCTACATGCTGTTGAGGCTAAAAGGGAGTTCGTAAGCTGGAAAAAAAGCACAAAAAAGGCTTTGGGATGGGATAAGTAAAGCATTTATCTTCATTAGTATTGCTCTTTCAGTGTTCTGTCATGCCTATAGCTGTGAGTCATTAATAAGAATAAAATACTATGTTATTTACTATATGTTTGGCGTATATTTGATTTACATTCATTTTATGCCTTAGGTTAAATTTTGATTAGAAAAATCAAGTTTTATTCTATCCACATTCACTGGATATGAGCAGTTGCATGCTGTGATTGGCTACTCTATTACGAGGATACCAGTGAGTAGAGAAAAACAAAATGACGGAGCTCATCAAGTCAGATATATCACTTTGTTATCAAGTATTTAAAAGAAACAGAAATAGCTAAACGAATATCTCCCCCCCCCAAAAAAAAAAAAAACTCCTGTTCCACACTCCAGCCCAGTCGGTGGTGGTAATGCTCCTTTAAGTTGGTTTGCCAACTGCCAAAAAAACAGAAAGAAGAAGAAGAACAAAATGGTAGAGCGTGTTGCTGAACCAACCAAGAACGAAATAAAAACTCTACTTGAAAACAAAACTCTAGAAAATACAAAAAAGAAGAAGCCTTTATTTGTCACATCTCATCTCATTATCTCTAGCCGCTTTATCCTTCTACAGGGTCGCAGGCAAGCTGGAGCCTATCCCAGCTGACTACGGGCGAAAGGCGGGATACACCCTGGACAAGTCGCCAAGTCATCACAGGGCTGACACATAGACACAGACAACCATTCACACTCACACCTACGGTCAATTTAGAGTCACCAGTTAACCTAACCTGCATGTCTTTGGACTGTGGGGGAAACCGGAGCACCCAGAGGAAACCCACGCGGACAACATGCAAACTCCACACAGAAAGGCCCTCGCCGGCCACGGGGCTCGAACCCAGGACCTTCTTGCTGTGAGGCGACAGCGCTAACCACTACACCACCGTGCCGCCTACTTGTCACATGCACAGTGAAATTCATCCTCTGCATTTAACCCATCGGAAGCAGTAAACACACACGCACTCACAAGCGAGCGAGCAATGAGCATACTGGGCTTGAACCCAGAACCTTCTTGCTGTGAGGCAACAGTGCTAACCACTACACCACCCCTGTAAATAAAAAAATGGAATAAAAGTATTTCATGGTAAGAACATATCGTTTTTATTTTTCAAGAATTATTATTATCCCATTTTTCACAAATCGCTACTGTTGTTTGGCCGGTTTGTTTACATTCAAGTCAAGTCAACTTTATTGTCAAATATGCTATACATGCTCGACATACAGCACAGATGAAATATCAGTCCTCTCTGACCCACGGTGCAAACTGGCAATGCAATAAATAAAAATAGAATAATTGAAAAAAACAAACAAACAATATAAACAGTATAAACACTCTAGATAGGAACTAGACATAGACTAAACACTCAAACAATATAAACAGCATAAATAAACAGTATAAACACTAGATAAGAACAAGACACAGACTAAACACTCAGACAATATAAACAGTGTAAACGCTAGATAAGAACTACACACAGACTAAACACTCAAACAGACAGTATAAACAGTATAAACACTAGATATGAACTAGACATAGACTAAACACTCATATACAGGTATACACACACACACACACACACACACACACACATAAATTGGTTCAAATAACCAAACAGTCAAGGGCACTTGTGGTATAGCAGGTAAACATGAAACATGAAATGAGCAGTATAAACAAACTAGCAGCTGTTAAGATGAGGTAGTGCAGAATAGTGCAAATGAGCGAGGTAAAGTGAGATGTGCGGTCCCTGATGTTTTGTATAAAGTTTTTATTTATCGAATTTGCTACGTGCCTCATCGACTATCATCTCAAGTACAACTCAATTTTGTGGAATAACTGTTAAGTGTACCGTATTAGATATTGGTTTGGAGGTGAAGCTGATTTTCACTCTGTTTGGGAATCTAGTAGTTACTGTATGAGTTTGAGATTGCAGAAGTAAAATTGTCTGCTTTCATTTTGCACTCCATTTTCATGACTTTTTTTTTTTGCAAACAAGCATATTACATGTAAGTAGCACTCACTACATTCACATGCACAAAATATTCCAGTTTTTGCCCTTATTCTGAAAAAGACAAAGTTCCTACTAAGCTATTTATACAGCTAATGAAAAAGAATGTTCCACTAATATTCCCATTCACTTGTAGCCGTGCACACTCCGATTGTCTAGTTGGTTTGTGTACAACGCACAGAGCTGAGCGTAAACAGGCAAGAGGCAGTGTGTATCGCAAAATACCATAAAAATCCCCAACTGAGACGCATACTCCGAAATAGCCTGTATACATGCCCAAAGACTGCTCCTAAAACCTGAATAATATCAGAATATCCCATGTCTTAATCAGAAAATAATAAATTTGGAATAAGACCAGTTAACAGTTATTTCATGAAATCGAGTCGTACATGAGCTGATAGCTGACTAGGCACGTAGCGCCGAGTTGGTTATAAGCCATGTATGATGAGATTGAGTGGAATAACTGTTTTATTCTATCCACATTCACTGGATTTTGAGAAGCAGAGCATTTTTATTTTTATTTTTTGCAAATTCGATAAATAAAAACTTTATACAAAATGTCCGACAAAATAATTTCCGCTTAGAATGTAAACAAACTGGCGAAATGACAGTAGCAATTTGTGAAAAATGCGATCATAATAATTCTTGAAAAATAAAAAAAAGATATGTTTTTACCATCAAACACTTGAATTCCAAATTTTGTTGCTTTTTTATTTTTCGGAGTTTTGCTTTCGAGTAGAGTTTTTATTTCGTCCTCGGTTAGTTCAGCAACACGCTCTGCCATTTTGTTTTTCTCTACTCATGGTATATAAGCTGATATCCTAGTAGTAGAGTAGCCAATCAGAGTGTGCGATTGCTCATATCCAGGGAATGTGGATAGAATAATTTTGGAATATCCGAATGAACATGCTGTTTACATGACCTGTATCAGAGTCTGAATATTGTCATATTCAGAATAATAGTGGAATATTATTGTACTTGTAAACGTACCGACTGAACTCAAAAGCCCTTTCTGGAATTCCAATACTCATCTACTTTCAAAAGACAACACAAAGCAATGGCACCTTTTGTCCTGATGCAATTACCCTTGTCAAAACATTGCTGTATGGGAGAGAAAAAAAAGAGATCTGCAAACTCGTTTGAATCTTTGCCTCACCTCTACAGACACTGTCTCAGATTTGACATGCAAAAGAAAGAAGCCACTTGTCTATTTTTTTATTTCACCCAACTTCTTGACAATTTATTTCTATATACTTCATCATTTTATTCTTCCTGTACTTGGCAGAAAACCTGCCATACAGCATGCAGCCAAAAATAGAGTTCCTCCATATGTGAAGCTACAAGGGATACTGGCAATGTAGAACAGATTCACACACTGAAAACAGGTTTGACGCAAAGAAGCCTGTATGCTTTCCAGCACATTAAGGACACTCGTAGTAATCACAGCGATTTTGTGCTTGTCTGAAAAGACTCCAAAACGATGGAAATGAAAGATACTTGTTTACAGACCTGGAGATGTAGGAATAGAGTGATGTTTTGGAAAACTTTGAGGTTTTGGAACCTTTTATCTGCAGGTATTCCTTTATACTCTTCACTTACATCAGGGGCGCAGATAGGATTTTTGAACTGGGGGGGACTGAGCTGTCAGCAAATGATTCCATTTTGTGTGTGTGTGTGTGTGTGTATATATATATATATATATATATATATATATATATATATATATATATACACACACTACCGTTCAAAAGTTTGGGGTCACTTTGAAATGTCCTTATTTTTGAAAGAAAAGCACTGTTCTTTTCAATGAAGATCACTTTAAACTAATCAGAAATCCACTCTATACATTGCTAATGTGGTAAATGACTATTCTAGCTGCAAATGTCTGGTTTTTGGTGCAATATCTCCATAGGTGTATAGAGGCCCATTTCCAGCAACTCTCACTCCAGTGTTCTAATGGTACAATGTGTTTGCTCATTGCCTCAGAAGGCTAATGGATGATTAGAAAACCCTTGTACAATCATGTTAGCACAGCTGAAAACAGTTGAGCTCTTTAGAGAAGCTATAAAACTGACCTTCCTTTGAGCAGATTGAGTTTCTGGAGCATCACATTTGTGGGGTCGATTAAATGCTCAGAAAAATGTCTTGACTATATTTTCTATTCATTTTACAACTTATGGTGGTAAATAAAAGTGTGACTTTTCATGGAAAACACAAAATTGTCTGGGTGACCCCAAACTTTTGAATGGTAGTGTGTATACATGTTATTTCACCTCCCTCACTGCCATCACCAAGAACTACCTGCAGGCCAGGACAATGATAACATTTTAACATAGCCTATGGAAATCCAAAGTTTACACATTATCATCACGCACAGAAATTGCAAAACTGCAAAGCTAGTTTTAAAACCGCTAAGTTCCAACAGTTAAACATAGCGAGAGGCTGGGCTACGCATGTGTGTGTAAAGTGTAAACCAGTGCATTCTGGCTTTCTAACTATGCCTGTGTGTTGCGTGAGCGGCAGTCAGTCAACAACTCTTCGCAAAGTTTCCTTATGAAACAATATGCTCGCTGAAATTATGGCAGGGAACGCCAGATTAAACATTAAAACTGCCTTCTGAGCACTGTATCTACAGGCTACCACCGAGAGAAGGAGGCTACCAGAAAGGCATCTCTACTCCGTACGATTTTACTTTCACTACGACATCACTTTGAACAGACTATCAAAAAATTGCAAGGTGATATGATAAAGTAAGGCACAGTTTACTTACAGTCGTTTTTTTTTTTGTTGAAAAAACGATGCAATCGTTTTCTGCCTTTTGGCACCCTTCATCATGCCGTGTTGGGGTCATGAACTAGGAGGAGCTGTCCCCGATATGCCTGTCAAACTTGTTGTAGGTAACCATAGCAACCAAGCTCGAGCTCGCAACCTGTGCAGTCTGCGCAGTTGCAACTATGTATGTACTGCTGTGCACCTCAATAAACCGAATGGTAATTAGTCTTTTGATTTTTCCGTGAGGTTTGCCTTATGCAAAGAAAGACAGCATAGACGTTTTTTTCCTCCCTATAAGTGGGGGGGACCGAACGAGGTGAATTTAAATCTGGGTGGGACGAATCCCCCCCCGTCCCCCCCTCTATCTGCGCCCGTGACTTACATAACCCACTTTCAGTGATACCATCACTTATCATGATACCACAACACTCCTGAATCCTGGATAGTGATTGGTCAAAAGGTGTTGATTAATTTTCTATAACAGCTGCTCTGACAGGAGTTTTGACTGCAAGGCAAACTGTAGGTTTTCATTAATATGTTCATTCTAACACGTCATCGTTTTATGGAATTTGTTTGGAAGATTTGCAAAATTTCAGAAATGTGTGTAAGTGTTCTGTGAAGTTTTCTGCAAGGAGATATTATTTCACGTTTCCAGTATCCACACTTAAGTCCAGAATTTTTTTTTTATCTTCAAGAGAGGCAGCACGGTGGTGTAGTGGTTAGCGCTGTCGCCTCACAGCAAGAAGGTCCTGGGTTCGAGCCCCGTGGCTGGCGAGGGCCTTTCTGTGCGGAGTTTACATGTTCTCCCTGTGTCCGCGTGGGTTTCCTCCGGGTGCTCCGGTTTCCCCCACAGTCCAAAGACATGCAGGTTAGGTTAACTGGTGACTCTAAATTGACCGTAGGTGTGAATGTGAGTGTCAATGGTTGTCTGTGTGTCAGCCCTGTGAAGACCTGGCGACTTGTCCAGGGTGTACCCCGCCTTTCGCCCGTAGTCAGCCGGGATAGGCTCCAGCTTGCCTGCGATCCTGCAGAACAGGATAAGCGGCTAGAGGAGATGAGATGAACTTCCATGACATTAAATGCAACTATGAACACAGAAAGTATTTATTAAAGGTTAAATGAAAAATGTTAGAATTGAATAATTGATAGGGTGTAAGAGGAATAAGCACTTCAGGACATGCTGGTATTGGAAACTGTCATAAATTATTTTCTGATAACAGCATAGCATTTTATGACTTAATTTAAAAAAGCAACGAACAAGCAATCAAAATAGTTATTTTTAGGTGTCTTTACATGTCACTGTATTTTTCCGTTTGACTGCACTGAATGCTTCTTAATCTCCATTTTCAGATCTTTCAGACTGTATTTTTAGCTCATCTGGCCATAAGGCTGATGAGCTGTTGCCATGGTGTGGCGTTCGTCGTCCATAATTAATTTAAATCTCCACCATCAGTTCTCCACAGATTTCCGTTCTGATTATTTTCTTTGAAAGAGCTCATCACTCTGTACAAAACTTGTTCATTGTTTTATCAAATTATTTGCTATCAAGTTAGTAATTAGACCAAATGAACAAATTTTCCAGGCCTCTAATGACAATTTTGTCTCCTCTCTTATTTCTCATCCGATTCTAGGTCTGAAAGATGTTTTGGGAAGAGCGTCCCTTGAGGAACAAAACTTGTTTGTTGATTTTCCTGTTGTAAACAATTTGTTTACAACTTTGTTTATTTTCAGTTAAATCGTGTCTCCTCCGTCAGTTCTCAATCGATTTCAGTTCTGATTGTTTTATAGATGTATCACGTTCATTATGTCTTCTTATTAAATCAAGTCATTAGTTTTCTTTTGTTACAGACGTAAAAGTTTTTTTCTTTACCTGACATGTTTCGACGGTGTAACTTCCGTCTTCATCAGAGGGTCACCCGGATGTTGGTGTGTGACGTGCTTTTATAAAGGAAAAGGAAAAGGAAAGGAAAAAACTTTTACATGTCTGTAACAAAAGAAAACTAATGACTTGATCTGATTGTTTTGTTTGAAAGAACTAGCCCTTCTGCACAAAACTTGGACATTATATTGTCAGGTTTTTGCTAACGAACTACTAATTAGGTCAACTTCACAAATTTTGGGACTTTTCACTAGAATTGTATTTCCTCTTGCAGTTCTCACCAGATTTCAGTTCTGATCGATGTTTTGGGTAGATCTTCCCTCGAGGAACAAAACTTGGTCGTGTGTTCGATGATTTTCTTGTTGTAAACAATTTGTTTACAACTTTGTTTATTTCCAGTTAAATCGTGTCTCCTTCTTCCATCAGTTCTCAATGGATTTCAGTTCTGATTGTTTTATTTGAAAGAACTAGACCTTCTGCACAAAACTTGGTCATTGTACTGTCAATTTTTTTGCGAACAAATTAGTACTTAGGTCAACTTAACACATTTTCTTCTGGCTAGAATTGTATCTCCTCTCTCATTTATCATGCGAATTCAGTTCTGATCGATGTTTTGGGTCGATCTTCCCTCAGGGAACAAAATTTAGTCCTTTGTTGATTTTCCTGTTCTAAGCAATTTGTCGTGGAGGTCGTTCCTCTCTCACGTTGTCACATTGCAGTTCTGTTTGATGGTTTGGTAGTCATGGTTGTTTTGATTGCAGGCCAGATGAGCTCCTACGTCCTTGATGTTCTGGTCTGTATTTTGATCATTTACAGGCTGTGTGATTTTAATATAATGCCATACTAGCATACTTCAAGTTTTAACAGTTGTACAGAAACCTGTGAGAAGCAAATGTGGCACAGATTTAACACTTTGGTTCTGCTTCCTGCGGCATAACGATCACAGCTATTATTAATAATTGCTCCTACCACTCTTTAGCACACAGCATTTACATATTTGAAGCACATATTCTCTTGGCTCACTGCAACAGCACTTTCATCAACGTACTCTTTCCTATCTCTACTACTTCAGGAGCAATTCTCACTGTTTTCAGTTGATTACGAAACATTAAACCTCTAAAAATAATCCACTGCTGGCAGAAAAGTTAGTCTGAATGTATGGAACCTTGAGATATAGATGTAGTTGATTTATGATCCCTTTGAATCTTCGCTAAAACATGCTTGTCTTGCAGAATCCTGAAGGAAACCTAAGAGCCAGGCAGATTTTTTGATACATTTGCATCTCAGGGCCAGAGGATGAGGTATACCTCAGCAGGAGTGGTGAGATTTTCAAGGCGAAGCAAGGCAGAAAAAAGAATAAAGCAACTTTGTTTTTCCTGTGGACGCAAGGTCTAACCTTCTCTCAGGGAGAATCAGATGCAGGCCCAGCGCAGGATGTTGAGTTGAAAAGCGAAGTTGGGGAAGTAATACGCAAGTCTGCGAAAGCTGGATGGGAGTTATTCCTGCTTTGTTCTTTTACCGGACTGTCTAGCCCGCTGTTCCCCCCCCAAGCACAGCTTTGGAGCAGCCAGATGACCTCCCCACAAGAGCACTTAACCATGTATCCATGCTCATACTTTCTTTTCCCTTTTGTTTTCAGCTTTTTTTAATTTATCCCAGCATGCACTCTGACCTACTTTGAAACTTTTGGCTCTCCAGCAATCACTGTATGAGCTCTTCTAGTTTGGCATCTGTTTAGTCTCATTTTACAAATAGAAACATGGCTGATTATGCCATGTTTTTTATTTGAAACACACACACAAAAAGCAAGGCAAAATCTTTACCTGAGCTCAAGCCCTTTTGAGGATTCCTCGATCATTCCTGGTCAAAATAGCTGTAAAGAAAATCATTCATTCATTTTCTATACCACTTATCCATTGCAGGTGAACTGGAGCCAATCCTAGCCGACACTGAGCGAGAGTCAAGATACACTCTGGATAGGTTGCTGGTGTATCACAGGGCTAACACAGAGCGAGACAGACACTCACATTTACACCCATTTACATCAAACTCCACACAGAAAGGCTCCAGTCGTCTGGCAGATTTGTGAGGCAACAGCGCTAACCACTGCACCACCTGTAATATATATATATATATATATATATATATATATATATATATATGTATCATCTCATCTCATTATCTCTAGCCACTTTATCCTGTTCTACAGGGTCGCAGGCAAGCTGGAGCCTATCCCAGCTGACTACGGGCGAAAGGCGGGGTACACCCTGGACAAGTCACCAGGTCATCACAGGGCTGACACACAGACAACCATTCACACTCACATTCACACCTACGGTCAATTTAGAGTCACCAGTTAACCTAACCTGCATGTCTTTGGACTGTGGGGGAAACCGGAGCACCCGGAGGAAACCCACGCGGACACGGGGAGAACATGCAAACTCCGCACAGAAAGGCCCTCGCCAGCCACGGGGCTCGAACCCAGACCTTCTTGCTGTGAGGCGACAGCGCTAACCACTACACCACCGTGCCGATCTATCTATCTATCTATCTATCTATCTATCTATCTATCTATCTATCTATCTATCTATCTATCTATATAAAAATAATCTCCTTCTCACCCCCGGCGGGGGGGTGGTATCCATGTCATCCTCAAGCTTGGGTCCTCTACCAGAGGCCTGGGAGTTTGAGGGTTCTGCGCAGTATCTTCGATGTTCCTAGGACTGTGCTCTTCTGGACTGAGGCTTCAGATGTTGTTCCTGGGATTTGCTGGAGCCACTCTCCCAGTTTGGGGGTTACTGCCCCAAGTACCCCCACTACCACAGGGACCACGCAACCCTTAACCTTCCACATCCGTTCCAGCTGCTCTTTCAACCCTTGATACTTCTCAAGTTTCTCATGTTCCTTCTTCCTGATGTTGGCGTCAGCTGGGATCGCCACATCTATCACCACCACCCTCTTCTGCTCTTTGTCCACCACCACTATGTCCGGTTGGTTAGCCAGGATCTGTTTGTCAGTCTGGAAGCTGAAGTCCCACAGAACCTTGGCCCTGTTGTTCTCAGCCACCTACTGTGGTATGGGCCATTGGGACTTGGGTACTTCTATTCCATACTGGTTGCAGATGTTCCTGTATACTATCCCAGCCACTTGGTTGTGCCTCTCCATGTACGCTGATCCAGCTAGCATCAGAGAACAGAAATCCTGTTAAAACAATGGCGATGGAGAAACCAGTCACTACTTATGAGATAAAGGATCTGGAAATTGGTGATATAACAGGCAGCACTTCTCTCTCACTCACACACACCTCTCTCTCTCTCTCTCTCTCTCTCTCACACACACACACACACACACACACACACACACACACACACACACACACACACACATATTTGTTAAAGCTTAAGAAGTTTCAAAAATTTATTGAGAGCAACCTCAGAGGACTGACGTGAATGTGATGAATTACTTTTGAATTATAACCTTGACTGATGGCGATGCAATGGCAATAAATGATTTTCATCTTTGATCGAACTCAAGCTGTGTGGTGTACATTGGAAATGGCATTCACTTGGCCTTTCTGGTCTGTCTGTATTCACCAGCCTTCCTCCCTCGTTAATCCCTCCCTCATTACTTTTAACTGCCTCAGATCTAGGTGTACAGGGACTAGTATACCCATTACAGGTATGTATTTCGGTAAGTATTAAATATTCAGTTTCAGTGTCTTCAGAGCACCATTCACATCTACTAGTAGATCTTCTGAAGGTACTTGGCAACTCAGCTTCGGTATTCGTCGGGGGCTCCAGGTTTCCAGTTGGGTCACGATCTTCCTTCTCAGGTCAGCAGCTCTTGTGTGTGTGTGTATATATATATATATATATATATATATATATATATATATATATATATATATATATAAAATTTTATTTTCTGTCAGGTGGCACAGCAGTGCAGTGGTTAGCACTGTCACCTCACAGCAAGAAGGTTCTGGGTTTGAACCTCATGGTAGACTGGAGCTTTTCTGTGTGGAGATGTTCTCCATGTTCTCCTCATGCCTGCACGTGTTTCCTCCCACAGTCCAAAGACACGCAGGTTAGGTCAACTGGCTACTCTAAATTGCCCATAGGTGTGCACGTGAGTGTGAATGGTTGTTCATCTGTGTGTTAGCCCTGTGATAGCTTGCCAACCTGGTCAGGGTGTATCTTGCCTCTCACCTGAAGTTAGCTGGGATTGGCTCCAGCTTTCTCTGCAATCCTGATGAATGAATGGTATGGGTAGATGTATTTTATTTTGTTTGTGCACCTCATAGTGAAACTGAATATTTAATACTTACCGAAATACATACCTGTAATGGGTATACTAGTCCCTGTACACCTTCTAGATCTGAGGTAGTTAAAAGTAATGAGGGAGGGATTAACGAGGGAGGAAGGCTGGTGAATACAGACAGACCAGAAAGGCCAAGTGAACGCCATTTCCAATGTACACCACACAGCTTGAGTTCGATCAAAGATGAAAATCATTTACTGCCATTGCATCGCCATCAGTCAAGGTTATAATTCAAAAGTAATTCATCACATTCACGTCAGTCCTCTGAGGTTGCTCTCAATAAATTTTTGAAACTTCTTAAGCTTTAACAAATGTGTGTGTGTGTGTGTGTGTGTGTGTGTGAGAGAGAGAGAGAGAGAGAGGTGTGTGTGAGCGAGAGAGAAGTGCTGCCTGTTATATCACCAATTCCCAGATCCTTTATCTCATAAGTAGTGACTGGTTTCTCCATCGCCATTGTTTTAACAGGATTTCTGTTCTCTGTCCTTTAACATTCAGCCTACTTATCAGATTCTCCATACAGAAAGTTGCTGAGCTGCCTGGATCCAGAAATGCATATGCTACAACAGTCTGACAGTTGCAGTTAGAAATTTACATCACGGACATGAATGTCATCATGGAGCTAAAATTCATGGCAATATCAAGCTTTCAGTGATTTTTCAATAAACTGTTATTTTTCTGTGGCAGAATGATTGTATGACATACATCTCATCTCATTATCTGTAGCCGCTTTATCCTGTTCTACAGGGTCGCAGGCAAGCTGGAGCCTATCCCAGCTGACTACGGGTGAAAGGTGGGGTACACCCTGGACAAGTCGCCAGGTCATCACAGGGCTGACACATAGGCACAGACAACCATTCACACCTACGGTCAATTTAGAGCCACCAGTTAACCTAACCTGCATGTCTTTGGACTGTGGGGGAAACCGGAGCACCCGGAGGAAACCCACGCGGACACGGGGAGAACATGCAAACTCCACACAGAAAGGCCCTCGCCGGCTACGGGGCTCGAACCCGGACCTTCTTGCTGTGAGGCGACAGTGCTAACCACTACACCACTGTGCCGCCCTACGACATACTGTACATCTTTAATAAAAAATAAAACAAGAATTCGGTGCACAAGTTTTAGTTTATTTCAAATTTTCTGAAGTGAACATGGGGTCAAAATTATACATACAGGGTCAAAAATGTATATATGCAAGTGCTGCCTTATACACTATTAGAGTTTGTAAACCGAACAGCTATAATTTCTCCTCCAAGAGCTCCACAGCTACAAGAAAGAAAAAAAAAATCAATAGATTCACATATCTGTAGTCACATATTTTTGGATTTACATTTTTTTCTCTCTTAAAACTATTGAAATAGTTAATTAGTACAATATAACGTGGCACATTAGATAGATAGATAGATAGATAGATAGATAGATAGATAGATAGATAGATAGATAGATAGATAGATAGATAGATAGATACTTTATTCATCCTGATGGAAATCAAGGCATCCAGTAGCTTATATTACACATAAAAGCAAAAAAAAAAAAAAGCTTGTGGAAGACAATTATGAGATGATCACATATTCTAAAGCAGTATGCATAGTGGAAGTGGTTCAGTAGAAGAAGAAGAAGCCTTTATTTGTCACACATACACTCAAGCACAGTGAAATTTAACCTCTGCATTTAACCCAGTGAACACACACATGCATACACAAGTGAGCAATGAGCACACACACATACCCAGAGCAGTGGGCAGCTATGTGACAGCGCCCAGGGAGCAGTTGGGGGTTAGGTGCCTTGCTCAAGGGCACTTCAGCCCATCCTTCAGGCCATGGCTGCCCCATGTTAACCTAACCATATGTCTTTGGACTGTGGGAGAAAGCGGCACACCCGGAGGAAACCCACATAGACACGGTGAGAACATGCAAACTCCACACAGAAAGGCCCCCGTGGGCACAGTAAGAAGTAACCTTACTGTGAGGTGACAATGCTAACCACCACATCACCATGCCGCCCACATTATTTCATTAGGATGCTATGGTAGAACAGAATGTGCAGCATGACGATAGTGCAAAAAGTGAACAATGCAGAGATATACCAGTGCAGTTACTCTATTTTATACAAAATATAAATACGCAATATACCAGTGCAAGAATGTAAACAGCAATAGAAATTAGCTATACAAATCCTTTAATACTCGTAAGCAAATATTAGCATTAAAGGTAGACCGCCTTTCAGATTATTCAAGTTTAGGTCATGAAAATAATTTTCCTTGACACCCAATTATTTTTGTTTAGTGGACTGAAAGCTACTGAATCCGAATCACAGACTTCCAATTTTATTAGCTTTTTAAAAATAGAACAATTAATGAATTTCGGGTCACGTGGCCCTAAATTCTCTGCTATTTTTTCCTGCTTCACCATGACGCAATACAAGATACTACGTCATGCATCACGTGGTGGACTTTCCCTGTCCGCACAAGGCATTGTGGGATACAAATTTGAAACAGGAGAGAAAAATGGAGGACGTGAGTATGTGAATAAAATGTGAAAGAGGGACTACAGTAATGGAAAGCGAGAAGAAAAGATGTTATGTTGCGAAGGAAAGGAACCGCAGGACCAAACTAGTGCCGCTTTTCCACTACAAACGCGGCTGAGCCGTGCCGTGCCGAGTCGAGCTGAGTCGAGCTGAGCGGGGCTGTTGGAGTTGCATTTCGACTACAACCGCGCTGAACCGTGCTGGCTGGAAGTGGGTGGACACATTGGGTGGAGTTAGCGAAAGTGGGTGGACGTCACGTGATGTCGTTAAGCAGCGCAAACAGTGACATCAGTGACAGTGGCGGAACAAGTCAGAGCCGGGCCGGGGGCGGGGCAAATGACCGGGCCCTTTATTAAAGCTTATCATAACATCATTTTAGGCTACAAAATGTCCGCAACTGCGGTGTTTACCAATTTCAACACTACCGGGTGCAACTATGTTATTTAGTACATCTAGTCCTTCAAACGAACATGTAACTCAGAAACAAAAAACATTAGGATACTGTACATGGCTCATAATAAAACATCAATAGCCTATACTGCGCACATTATTTGAAGGGCATACGAATGAGCGCTCAGAGTGGTGACAGGAAGAGTCAGAAATAAAAGGAGGGCGGTGCAAACCTCACTGAATGCACTGTGTTTACCAATTTCAACACTACGGGGTGCAACTATGTTATTTTGTACATTAAGTCCTTCAAACGAACATGTAACTCAGAAACAAAAAAACATTAGGCGACATACTGTACATGGCTCATAATAAAACATTAATAGCCTACTGCGCGCATTATTTGAAGGGCATACGAATGAGCGCTCAGAGTGGTGACAGGAAGAGTCAGAAATAAAAGGAGGGCGGTGCAAACCTCACTGAATGCACTGTGTTTACCAATTTCAACACTACGGGGTGCAACTATGTTATTTTGTACATTAAGTCCTTCAAACGAACATGTAACTCAGAAACAAAAAAACATTAGGCGACATACTGTACATGGCTCATAATAAAACATTAATAGCCTACTGCGCGCATTATTTGAAGGGCATACGACGAGCCTTGCGCTCCGCGAACTCGTCCACGATGCTCTGTCTGTCACTGATTCAGTGAGCTTTTAAGCGGTAGTCTCACGACCCGAATAGTAAACAATAAACATGGAGGACATGGAGTCGTTAGTGTTGCTGGTCTTGGTGCTGTGGCTTGTTGTCACCGACAACGCGGACAGATACTGGCAAGAGCGTATAGATGAGGCGAGGCGCATAAGGCTTCAGAAATTCTCGTAATTCATAATTATTCTCCTTCCGGGTTTGCGGTGTTTACAGATCCCAGCGCGCTCGCGGGGCGTGTGTGGGCATGTGAGGACACGCCTCCTCACCAATCAGTGCACAGGGGAGTGTCTGCTCACGCCCCCAACCTCAGTCGGCACGGTTTGGCTCGCTTCAGCCCCACTCCAAAACGGTGCGAGTTTTAGGGGCTAAGCAGGGCTGAAACGAGCTGAGTCGTGCTGGTTTTTGGTAGTCGAAACGCGAGCCGTGTCGGGCTGAAGTGAGCTGAAGCGAGCTGAAGTGAGCTGAAAAAGGGTAGTGGAAAAGGGCCATAGGTCAGCGAGCACCTCGGTGTGATCAGCTGTTCGTTTAGTGACAGACTGATGTAACTGTCAGTGCACAGTCAAAGGTAAACCTGTAGATGGCAGTAATGCAGCACTGTGGATGCCAGCTGCTGTAAAACCCTAAAGAAAAAGGAAAAGAAGAACGTAAGCCTGCGCATGCGCACACGGACTTCCTCTGTCTGCTTGATTGCGCAAAGTGAGTGATTTCATGCAGTTATTTGCTCGGGAATCCCCTCAAATTAAATAACTTCCCAGACACAGAATGGCCTGTTTTTTTTTTTTTGAAGATATTACAGAAATAAACATATATCACAATGACCAAATTTCAGAGGGAACTAAATTTCACCGATTTTATGAAATCGAAAGGCCGTCTAGCTTTAAAGATAAAACGACAACAGGTTAAAATGTAGGACAATAGAGACAAGATTTAAAAGGTTAAAAAATATTTAAAAGTCAAGATTTACAAGTCATAATTTAAAAAAAAATGTGCTAAGGAGGCTAATATAGCCAGTAAAAGAAAAAAAAAAGTCAGTCTGGATGTTGGCTGGCATGATGTGGTGGGAGCAGAGTGAGGCACACTCATGCCCCAAAGCTAACTTTCCTCTACTCAATAAGTCATGTACTGAATATTGAACCTGGTTTGTTTTTAATTGCTGTCATGTTGAGAGTGGATGATTAAATTTGTATAATGAGATGCCTCCTTGATGTCAGGAATAGCTAGAAGTGTGGGTGAGCATGAAGAATTTATAGTGCAGCCTTATATGACTTAATATGTGTTTTCCCCTTAAAATTGAGATGTCCATTTGAGGAGCAAAAAGCTTTAGACAGTACCTCAAGTCATCTTAACAAATTGGTTCATTAAGATTGTCTGCTATTCTGCCAGCCTTCCCAAGCTATTCACTGCACAACCTTATTGCCTTCTGAGATCAATTTGCTGAATTATAAACTTTAATTAGCACAACTTTGCATTCTAAAGGTGTACACAGCAAGACTGGGAGTGAGCTTCGGATGTGTCTTGCTGTAGCGTCCCACTGCTGCTCTGGTCATATTTCCCATTGAAGGCGAATATCGATTTGTGGCAGCACAGGAGTGACAGAGCCCTCGACCAAGCTCTGCAAACTGTTCAATAACACAGATGGACCAGTTTATCAAACGCCCTCTCCATATCATGCTGTGTTTATTACCCTAGCCATCCTCATAAAAAAAAGAGAGAGAGAGAGAGAGAGAGAGAGAGAACTCTTCTCACTTCTCGCTGCATGCTGAAACGTGATTTCCAGCCCTTAGCAGCACACGAGCAACTGTGAACATTAGTTAAAATGGTGCAGCCGTGACAGATATGGAGTCATGAATCAATACCCACTTTCCCAGTTGGACATTTACCAAGGATTTTGTATAATATTATGGTAGATTCACACTTTAATCTTTAATCAAGATGTGACATGAACGACATATGCATGCTGATATAGTGAGCGGAAAACAAGGTACAGATTCTAATATAGTGTTATCCATGCCATAATACATGCATGTATCCTTTAATGTTAGTTATTACAATAACACATTCACCAAGGTATGCGCACAAACATGAAATGACGGTATAAGCCGTTGCCTGTCATCAATAACATGGCATTGTTAAGCTTTCTTTTTTTTTTTCCGACCTGTTGTCTGACAAATTCTGCCTCGTCTGCCATTTAAACATGATGTGAAGTTGTTCACATCGCCATAGCAACCAAAATAGTGAATCTTAAGAAGCATGGAAGATAGTTTATTTTATGTCACCTGTATTACATTTTCTCTTCTCATCTCATTATCTCTAGCTGCTTTATCCTGTTCTACAGGGTCGCAGGCAAGCTGGAGCCTATCCCAGCTGACTACGGGCGAAAGGCGGGGTACAACCTGGACAAGTCGCCAGGTCATCACAGGGCTGACACATAGACACAGACAACCATTCACACTCACATTCACACCTACGGTCAATTTAGAGTCACCAGTTAACCTAACCTGCATGTCTTTGGGCTGTGGGGGAAACCGGAGCACCCGGAGGAAACCCACGCGGACACAGGGAGAACATGCAAACTCCGCACAGATAGGTCCTCGCCGGCCACGGGGCTCGAACCTGGACCTTCTTGCTGTGAGGCGACAGCGCTAACCACTACACCACCGTGCCGCCCGTGAAATTTTCTGAAAAAAGATTTTTATTTTTTTATTTTTTTTAGCATTTACTGAAGGAGTGTGCAGTGTTAGACCTCTGTAGTGGTCAGAGATAAAGTTTTTACTTTTAAGTTTTCCGATATGGGAAAGTCTTCCCAGTGGAATGATGGAACGCTTTGTGGTTTCTCGGTAACATGACAGAAAAAAGGAGATCCTGGTATGACAATGATTGTTTATAGTAGCTGCAACAATGTAAATTATAACAGGACCCAGAAAACTGGCAGACATCTTAGCCAGAAAGGATCGTTCGTTTTTGTCAACCTGGAACGGCCATCACTGAACAGAGGTGGGTGTCTAAGACATCTTTTATCAGCCACCTACAATGCAGCCATCAGAATCCTGATTCTGATTCGATGATGATCCATGAGAGGATAAATACCTGATACTCCCTATTAGTCAGACAGAACTGAGGATGCCTTTCGGATGAGAGGCGAAACGTTTTCAAGAATCTTCAAGCAAGTCCAGTTGCTCTCTTCTACCAACCACAGATTACTATGTACCTGGATGACTGAGAATCTTCACAGACATATAACAGGACCCAACTTAATGTTTCATAATCTTTATTGTAACTATAAATGGATAAAAAAGACATGCTGTTCTTTAATAAAAGAAAAAAATAATAATTTCCGAATTGTTGTGGTATAAGAGGAATCAAACACTTCAGTCCATGCTGTACATTATATGCAGTGCTTTGTTTTCAACCATATCACACCATGCTGTTGTTGATTATTTAAATCTAAACGGCCTTTTGATTTCATAAAATCAGTGAAATTTAGTTTCCTCTGAAATTTGGTCATTGTGATATATGCTTATTTCTGTAATATCTCCAAAAAAAAAAAAAAAAACCAACAGAACATTCTGTGCCTGGGAAGTTATTTAATTTGAGAGGATTCCTGAGCAAATAACTGCATGAAATCGCTCGCTTCGCGCAGTCAAGCAGACAGAGGAAGTCCGTGTGCGCATGCGCAGGTTTACCTTCTTCTTCTTTTGGGTTTTACGCAGCTGGCATCCACAGTGTTGCATTACTGCCATCTACAGGTTTACCTTGACCGTGCACTGACAGTTACATCATTCTGTCACTAAACGAACAGCTGATCACGCCGAGGTGCTCGCTGACTGAGTTTGGTCCTGCGTTTCCTTTCCTTCGCAACATAACATCTTTTCTTCTCGTTTTCCATTACTGTAGTCCTTCTTTCATGTTTTATTCACACACTCACGTCCTCCATTTTTCTCTCCTGTTTCAAATTTGTATCCCACAATGCCTTGTGCGAATGGGGAAAGCCCACCACGTGATGCATGACGTAGTATCTTGTATTGGGTCATGGTGAAGCAGGAAAAAATAATGGAGAATTTAGGGCGACGTAGCCCTAAATTCATTAATTGTTCTATAAAAAAAAACTAATAAAATTGGAAGTCTGTGATTTGAATTTATTAGCTTTCGGTCCACTAAACAAAAATAATTGGGTGTCAAGGAAAATTCTTTTTATGACCTACATTTGAAAAATCTGAAAGGCGGTCTACCTTTAAATAATATTGGCTGGAGTTGAGTGGTATATTAGATATGGTTCATTCAGCTAGCATGATATTGAACGAGTCAAAGACGAGTTCAATATCATACTAGCTGAATGGAATATATCTGATATACCATAAAAAGCCATTATTATTATTATTATTATTATTATTATTATACACATTCCTTTCAGGTCTTCAACACATCTTTCTCTTTCAAAATTCTTTCAAAATCTTCTGTATTTAATGAAGCAAACCTGGTGGCCATGTTTGTTTACAAACTGTCACAGTCGCTCGCTAATGCAGAAGTTTTACATCTCCGACGTGTGATGTCATGTTGTCTTGACAACCATGCAATATCTTAAACCATACTCAACACTCATTCTCCATTGGGTAGAGTGGCATAATACACGTAGGATAAGCTAACTATATTGTATGCTATCAAACCAAATGAATGAAACCCGCTAGAAGGGAATAGAATACATGTTTGTATTCCATTGAAAAAGTGTCCTGTATGTACGTATAATGATTCCATATAACAACTTGATAGATAACTGCATTTAGAAGCAAAGCAAATAACTTCAACAATCCATACTGTAGGCATTAAGGTTGAAAATGACAAATTAACCATACACTGAGGATAAATACTAACATAAAGGTGTTATATTCTGTATTCTTCTGTAGAAACAGAATAATACTCTTTATTAAACCATCCTTACTTCACATAGGCCCCAAAACAGGAAAAACTACAATTTTATTACAAGTGCTGCCAAGCTGTGTATACGGTACACTTTTAAAAACAACAAAAAAATCGGCTCAGATGGCAATTTGGATTACCACTGTAAAAACAACAAACTCTAACAAGAAAACAAAAAAATATTAACATTGTGCTCCAGAAGCTTCGCCAAACGCCTTCAATAGTAGTGAGCTCCAGGCAATTACCTCTTTGTAACTTAGCCTTTTTATAAACCTGTGTGGAGGCAGGATTTGTTGCAAAATGGTCTGGAAAAAAAAACAATTCTTCTTTTTTGAGTGCAATGTTGGATTACTGGTCCTGCTGTATATCGCCGTTTACTGTTTAGATGTTCTGAGTGATTATAGAGTTGTTCAGTCAGTAAGAGAACAGGCGTCTCTAAGGCCAGCTTGGTTGGCAGCTTGGCATAAAGTGTAATATTATTAAACAGGTTTATATATATATATATATATATATATATATATATATATATATATATATATATATATATATTAAAGGGGAACTGAAGTCATTTCTAAACTTGCTTTATTTCTTAAAATTAAGGTATTATTCAATTACGTTTTCAGTTTTATGAACCTTTTTATCGTGACTCGTATTGGCATATTATATTACATTTATCAGCCTTTTCAGTTTTTAGTCATGTTGAATATAGTTCGTATGGTCCATGGCAGGTGTCGCTTATCCGTGCGATCTTCACGAGACTTTTGCGAGACTTCAAATGTGCTGCCATTTTGAAAATTGTTTACACAGCGGCCAGATCACCATATCATTCCAATTTAGATTAATTTCAAGATTTGCCAACTTCATGAGTGACGGAGTGTCAGTCCTGCGCGCTGTGGCAAGTGCACTTGAAGGAGCGCCTCAGGCTGCACACGTGCCGAATGGACTCCAGCACGCGCACCGTGAACAAAGCGCACCTGAGCTCAATTAAGGAACCATGTGTTTGCCTATATAAGGACTGTGCTGATCGCAAAGTATTGTGATGCACATGTACACATTACCGAGCCTTTCTACCCGTTGTCTTGATTTCCTGTTTCACGATCCTTGTGCTTGTTTCTCGTTCTTGTCCTCGCTTAGTCTTTGATGTGCTGTTTGGGCCTTGACCGAGCCTTTTGCCTGTATTCTTGTTTTTGATCTAGCCTGCCATTCTGGATTGTTTGCCTGTTTATACATTGTCTCACTGTATTGTATCTATACGTATTCTGCACTTTATTAAACTGTATACTTCTCCGCATACAACCCCGATTCCAAAAAAGTTGGGACAAAGTACAAATTGTAAATAAAAACGGAATGCAATGATGTGTAAGTTTCAAAATTCCATATTTTATTCAGAATAGAACATAGATGACATATCAAATGGTTAAACTGAGAAAATGTATCATTTAAAGAGAAAAATTAGGTGATTTTAAATTTCATGACAACAACACATCTCAAAAAAGTTGGGACAAGGCCATGTTTACCACTGTGAGACATCCCCTTTTCTCTTTACAACAGTCTGTAAATGTCTGGGGACTGAGGAGACAAGTTGCTCAAGTTTAGGGATAGGAATGTTAACCCATTCTTGTCTAATGTAGGATTCTAGTTGCTCAACTGTCTTGGGTCTTTTTTGTTGTATCTTCCGTTTTATGATGCGCCAAATGTTTTCTATGGGTGAAAGATCTGGACTGCAGGCTGGCCAGTTCAGTACCCGGACCCTTCTTCTACGCAGCCATGATGCTGTAATTGATGCAGTATGTGGTTTGGCATTGTCATGTTAGAAAATGCAAGGTCTTCCCTGAAAGAGACGTTGTCTGGATGGGCGCACATGTTGCTCTAGAACCTGGATATACCTTTCAGCATTGATGGTGTCTTTCCAGATGTGTAAGCTGCTCATGCCACACGCACTAATGCAACCCCATACCATCAGAGATGCAGGCTTCTGAACTGAGCACTGATAACAACTTGGGTCGTCCTTCTCCCCTTTAGTCCGAATGACACGGCGTCCCTGATTTCCATAAAGAACTTCAAATTTTGATTAGTCTGACCACAGAGCAGTTTTCCACTTTGCCACAGTCTATTTTAAATGAGCCTTGGCCCAGAGAAGACGTCTGCGCTTCTGGATCACGTTTAGATATGGCTTCTTCTTTGAACTATAGAGTTTTAGCTGGCAACGGCGGATGGCACGGTGAATTGTATTCACAGATAATGTTCTCTGGAAATATTCCTGAGCCCATTTTGTGATTTCCAATACAGAAGCATGCCTGTATGTGATGCAGTGCCGTCTAAGGGCCCGAAGATCACGGGCACCCAGTATGGTTTTCCGGCCTTGACCCTTACGCACAGAGATTCTTCCAGATTCTCTGAATCTTTTGATGATATTATGCACTGTAGATGATGATATGTTCAAACTCTTTGCAATTTTACACTGTCGAACTCCTTTCTGATATTGCTCCACTATTTGTCGGCGCAGAATTAGGGGGATTGGTGATCCTCTTCCCATCTTTACTTCTGAGAGCCGCTGCCACTCCAAGATGCTCTTTTTATACCCAGTCATGTTAATGACCTATTGCCAATTGACCTAATGAGTTGCAGTTTGGTCCTCCAGCTGTTCCTTTTTTGTACCTTTAACTTTTCCAGCCTCTTATTGCCCCTGTCCCAACTTTTTTGAGATGTGTTGCTGTCATGAAATTTCAAATGAGCCAATATTTGGCATGAAATTTCAAAATGTCTCACTTTTGACATTTGATATGTTGTCTAGGTTCTATTGTGAATACAATATCAGTTTTTGAGATTTGTAAGTTATTGCATTCCATTTTTATTGACAATTTGTACTTTGTCCCAACTTTTTTGGAATTGGGGTTGTACATCCGCCTCCCTCGCATACGTAACATGGAGATTATTCCATACGACTTCGAACCAACTAAGAGTTGGAAAGATGGCAGGATAAGGACTAGTCCGTCATGCTGGTATTTACGTCATTACTGTCGCATAATTAAAACATGCCAGCTCAGGCAGTTAGTGGGTTTTCAAAATAATAAATACATGCATGTATTTTTGTAATAAATACATATTATACTGAGCACATTTCCCTCATAATCCTCACTAAGGTTTCGGACAGCACTACAAAATGGCGTCCCCACTATATAGTGCCCTATATAGTGAGTAGGGAGTGACTTTGGACACAGGGAAAACTTCCGGCTTGATTACGCCAGCATTCGAAGGAGGGCGCACGCGTGTTTTGACAACGTTGGCAGATGTTGGTCACTTTGATTTCCACTGTACATTTTACTTCCGTCCTATGAAGTCTTGCACAGGTCTCAGCGAATCTCGTTTACGGCCATTGCTTTGACATATGGACTGATTACATAGCATATTTCAAACACTCATAACTTGCTATAGCAGTGACAAAATAGCTGTCAGAAATGCATTCCTATATTTAATAAAATGAGATAAATAGAATTTTGATAATAAAAAAATTGCCTTCAGTTCCCCTTTAATAGTAAGGATGCTCAAAGCAGTGGTGGCGCTAGGGAATGGATTACGGGTTTGAACATGAAGATTACATTGTGTTTTTTTTTTTTGTATCTTTCCTCATCCCCATTTGAAATGAGTTCCTAGTTAATGCCACAGGCTCAAGTGTATTTATTTCTATCTCTCCATTCTGTCATTTCTAATATGTTTCAGTGTGTACTTGATTCAGTTGATTTTACGTATAGAACTTAAATTCTTTGGTTCCACATGTCTCTTGTTGATATCCAGTGCAAAAAAAAAAAAAAAAATCCACCTTTATTACACGATACTGAATGTCTTTTCACATCTTCCTCACAGTGGGTGACACAGTTAGAGCGAATGATTATTTTGCGGCTTGTCCATGGAGTAAATGATTTGTGTTGCAGGTGAATGATGGAGATACAAATTTGGAGCAATGTTCAGGTGAGTAAGTATTCAGGGTTTCTGATACTGATGATATTCATTAAAAGCTGTCTGTTGCAGCAGGTAAAACAGAATTTATTTTAGGTATCATGAAGTAACAGAGCTTCCACTGGTCTAAAGGTGTTCAGTCCCTGTGATTCATCTCATCTCATTATCTCTAGCCGCTTTATCCTGTTCTACAGGGTCGCAGGCAAGCTGGAGCCTATCCCAGCTGACTACGGGCGAAAGGCGGGGTACACCCTGGACAAGTCGCCAGGTCATCACAGGGCTGACACATAGACACAGACAACCATTCACACTCACATTCACACCTACGGTCAATTTAGAGCCACCAGTTAACCTAACCTGCATGTCTTTGGACTGTGGGGGAAACCGGAGCACCCGGAGGAAACCCAAACGGACACGGGGAGAAAATGCAAACTCTGCACAGAAGGGCCCTCGCCGGCCACGGGGCTCGAACCCAGACCTTCTTGCTGTGAGGCGACAGCGCTAACCACTACACCACCATGCCGCCCCCCCGTGATTCGTACTTATATAATTTTTTACACTGCTATAAAAGACAAACTAGCAAGAAATGTTAATAAACACAATACTTAATAATTCAAAGCAATCAATTTAAAAGCCACCTCAGGCTAAGTCATCCTTTACTCTATATTAATTGCAAGTATGGACACAGTCTTCCACAGATCAATACGGCACCTTTAAAAATGTATAGCATCGTCAATCAGTACCCAGAAATGACTAGGACAAGAGAGGGGTTCACATGCAGGGATTTGTGTCAGTGCAGTATATTAAACATAGTTTTGATTCAGTGAACGTACATGAGTAAGATACAGAGTTGGATGATGTATTAGATTGAAGAATAAACAGGAAATCAACTTATGGTGCAGTATGTTAGATTAGGATTATGATTAAATTTCATTGTAACTGTCAGAAAGGAGCAAAAATATAAAGAGACTTTTTAAATTATTGCTAAAAGAGGTTTTCAAGCTGCTATAATGTAAAGAGGTATAAACTTCACTCTGGATTCTTGCATCTAGAGCACTCGCTGTTCATTTGTACAACACATTAATGAGTACACTCATCACACACAGCCAGGGCTCTTCTCAAATGGGTCTGATCTCCGAGTGTACCTGTTTTTGTATAATGTTTCATAGTGTTTGCATTTTTTTAAAATCAAACCTTGTTGGATATTTGTTACATAAAAATAATGAAATGAAATGTTTCAACATAAAAAAAAAACATTATGAACTGCAGTAAGCCATGATAAATGAAACAAAGTCAATATTTGGTGTGAGACGACTCTTTGCTTAAAAAAAATAGTAGTCTCAGGTACAATGAGTGCAGTTTTATAAGGAAATGTCAGGAGCTGTAGGTTTTACTGAGCATCTTACAGAACCAGCCACAGTTCTTCTGGACACTTTGACTGTCACACTCGCTTCTTCATTTTGCACCACAACCCAGCAGCCTTCATTATGTTTTCTTTTTTAATCTGAAAAATGCTCTCTTGTGGAATATGCTGCTCAGATACAGTTTTTCACACCCTGCAACATTTAATTTTGTGCTGGAAAATGAACATTTGGAACTCTAAAATGTTTTTGTATTGACTTGATAATGTAGAAGTGAAAAAAAAAGAAGAATTCTGCAACAAAGTTTGTGTGGAAAAAAATAGGATGCCTAAGACTTATATATATATATATATATATATATATATATATATATATATATATATATATATATATATATATATATACACAGCACCCTCCACAATTATTGGCACCCCTCGTTAAGATATGTTCTTAGGCTTCTAATAAATTCATTTTTTTAAAAATAATATAGGACAACAATGCAAAAAAAGAGAAAAATCCAACCTTTAATTCAAGTGCATTTATATAGTGGGAAAAAATCCCACATTAAGAAATAATTATTTTACATGAAATCATGTGTGCCACAATTATTGGCACCCCTGATGTTAATACTTTGTACAACTCCCTTTTTCCAACAAGACAGCACTTAATATTCTCCTATAACATTTCATAAGATGGAAGAATACAGAGAGAGGGATATTCAACCATTCCGCTTTGCACAATCTCTCTAAATCGTCCAGAGTCCTGGGTCCTCTCCTATGCACTCTCATCTTCAGCTCACCCCACAGGTTTTCAATTGGGTTGAGGTCTGGGGACTGAGATGGCCATGAGCTTGATTTTGTGTCTGGTGAACCATTTTTGTGTAGATTTGGCCACATGTTTAGGGTCATTATCTTGCTGAAAGATCCAGTGATGACCCATCTTCAGCTTTCGGGCAGAGGCCACTAGATTTTGATTTAAAATGTCCTGGTATTTCAAAGAGTTCATGATGCCATGCAGCCTAACAAGGTTCCCGGGGCCTTTGGAAGAGAAACAGGCCCACAGCATCACCGATCCTCCTCCATACTTCACAGTGGGCATGAGGTGCTTTTCCGCATACTCATCTTTTGTGATGTATTAGAGTGTTTGTTGCCAAAAAGCTCTATCTTGGTCTCATTTGACCAAAGCACACGGTCCCAGTTGAAGTCCCAGTACCGCTTAGCGAACTCCAGACGTTTATGTTTATGCTTGCAAGTGAGAAAAGGCTTTTTCCGTGCATGCCTCCCAAACAGCTTGTTGGCATGTAGATAGCGCCTGATGGTTGTTGTGGAGACTTTGTAACCCCAAGATGCTACTCTTTGATGCAATTCTCTAACAGTGAACTTTGGAGAACTTTTTACTTCTCTTACCATCCTCCTCACTGTGCGTGGTGGCAAGATAAACTTGCATCCTCATCCAGGCTCGTTTGCCACTGTTCCAGTTGTTTTAAACTTCTTGATGATTCCTCTGACTGTAGATATGGGCCGGTGTAGGCGAGTGGCTGTTTTCTTGTAGCCATTGCCTGACTTATGAAGGTCGACACACATCTGCCTTACTTGAATGGTGTGTTCTCTTGTCTTTCCCATGTTGAAGAGTGGATAAGAGAAATAGGCCTCTGTGTCACATCATATTTATACCCCAGGGAAACAGGATGTGATTAATTACTAATTAAAGGTTCCTAGATACTCTGATCAACTTTATAAACTACAGTAGAAATGACAGACATGCTTCAATGACATTTGTTTTCTAGGAATTGTTCTGGGTGCCAATAATTGTGGAACAGTTGATTTTATGAAAAATAATTATTTCTTAGTCAGGGATTTTTTATTATTATTATTTTTTAATTCACTTGAGTTAAGGGTTACATTTTTCTACAATTTTCAGTGTGAGATTATGCTTCTGCAATAAAAATTGAATTTATTTTAAGGCTTTTAACACATCTTAACCAGGGGTGCCAATAATTGTGGAGGGCGCTGTGTGTGTGTGTGTATATATATATATATATATATATATATATATATATATATATATCACTATGTTCCCTAAATAAAATATGGAAACTTTGGGCAACTTGAAAGGAATCAGATCCTTTTTTGGTCAAAACAAGCCAGTGGACCAACAAAACTCTTGATAAAATGAACTATTTTTCAAGAGAATAATTAAAGGCATGCCAAAATCAGAAATAGAAAGATCTATTTCGAAGTATTAACCAGTACCAAGTAACCAAAGTACCTAAACGTGTTCAAGATGTCATGATTTGATGAAAAACTGATGAACCAGAGAACCTTCAATTAAATTAAAGTACATAAAGTATTTCTAGTTTGTTCTTAACACTGGAGCAAAACTTCCTTGTTGTTTTCAGTCATTTGTGTCAATTTAGAAGTTGGTGTGTGTGTGTGTGTGTGTGTGTGTGTGTGTATGTGTGTACAGTGTTCACAATTATTGTCATCATTTATGAAAACAAGTAAATGTTAACATATAACATGAATAATTTGTGATAATCTAGTTTCTCCTATTGGTTGAGTAGAAATTTTAAATGATCTGTAATATTTTATTATGTGTAATTTTATACACTCATTTTTGTTCATTTTTACGATGGGTACAAATATTAATGGAAGACACTGTACATATTCCGTTTAAGTAATAGACTATCCCTGTGTCCAAAATCACTCACTCATTCACTACTCCCTACTTACCGTACTATCTAGGGAATTCTATATAGAGGACTATATAGTGAGCTCATTGTTAAAATGAAAAAAATAAATAACAAACACTTTTGGACCCTACTCCGCCACACCGTTATTTACGTCATTACAATTAAAATGTGCCAGATCAGTCGGCTGGTAGGTTTTAAAAATAATAAATACATGCATGTATTTTTGTGATAAATACATATTATACTGAGCGTATTTCCCACATTAATCAATACAAAGTACTTTGCGTCTGCTGCATCTTTCAGTTCTTTTAAATCAAGGCTGAATACTTTCTTCTTTGCCGCTGCCTTTTATTAAATCAAATTTGAGGCTTTTAATTATTAATTCCTTGCTCTGCACTGTAACTTTTATTCTGTCGTCAGCCATTTTTCTTTCAGTGCAACCTCAATGCATGATGGTATATATTGTCAAGTCAAGTCAACTTTATTGTCAAATATGCTATACATGCTCGACATACAGCACAGATGAAATATCAGTCCTCTCTGACCCACGGTGCAAACTGGCAATGCAATAAATAAAAATAAAATAATTGAAAAAAACCAAACAATATAAACACTCTAGATAGGAACTAGACATAGACTAAACACTCAAACAATATAAACAGTATAAATAGTGACCATCAGTTGTACACGACTTTTCACGGTGCATTGTGGGATACTATGAGTCCACTAGGGTGTAATAATTCTCACTATACATTCAGACAGCACTACAAAATGGTGAACTCACTATATAGTCCACTCTATAGTGAGTAGTGAATGATTTCAGACAGTGTTTGACTAGAATATGAGTATTCCCTCTATCTGGTCTAGTCACCCCCTAGGAGGCAATTCACTCAGAATAATATAAACTTGGTCAATCAAATTGTGTCCAGAACTATTGGACAAATTTGTATTCCTCTACCTGTGAATGACATGCTTTAATAAAATAAAAATAAACAAATAATAAAAAAGGGGTTATAAAGGTTATATAAACTCTGGGATGAATGGTGGCACACTGAGTACCACCAAGGGCCTGGTTTATGTCGAGGTGTTCTGTAGATTTCTTCCCAAAACACATGCAGACTGGTGGCTTGGCATCTCTAAATACGAATGACTGTGAATTATGTGTGTAAATGGTGAGTGACTGTTGTCCCATCTAGGGTGTATTCTGGGATAGACTCTGGATCCACCATGGTCCTGACCTGGATAAAGTGAGTACTGAAGATAAATCAATGAAAGAATGACCAAGTCAGTACAAATGGGTCATGGTGTTTATGTACATACCGACTTAACTGTACCACTAGTATGTGAAATGTTCAAATATTCAGCAGTGTGTGCAACATTCATCAAACTGACATACAGTAATGCCCTCTGGAACTGCTCCAACAGTACCCAGTCCATATCTCACTAACTCCGCCGCTTCTTTTCACCCCTGCAAACGCAGCCACCAATGCCATCTGGCTTATATTCATCCCTTAACATTCATCCTTTTCCCCAGGGCTCAAAAAGACGGCACAGACGACTGAGCGAATTTCCAAGGTTAGACTGTGAAGTGTGTGATGAGGACTGTGCCAACTCATCTTGCCAAGACAAGTGCCCATGTCAAACTCTTCACTAGCTGCTTTGAGGACTAGCTATAGAAATCTAGTCAGTGGAGTTGAGATCAAGAGATGCAGATAAAACAAGTGGGAGAGAAAGAGAGAGAGAGAGAGAGAAATGTTCTCTCTGTTCACCTTTCTCAAGGACGCACATTTAGGATTTAGTCGTTTTTTTGAAAAGGCACCTTCATTGTCGAAGGCCCTCTTCACTTTAATTGCATTAACCTTTATGGTATTTAGCTCTTAAAGAGAGCTTGCTATTCACACATGATAATCTCTCTCTACCTCATGAGACTGTGCTGACCATGAAATGAACTTCAGTTGCTGAGCCCGAAGGATCTGAATGTTTTATTCAAACCTGAGCAGTGAGGTTTAGAGAAAGACTTTCCCGAATTCTGAACTATGAAGTAAATATTTAGAGGAAACATCATTAATGTGGGAAATGTATGTGAATATCGTCTGACATATTCACCATAAATAGATAAATCATTATAGATAAATACATACGTGATTAATTAAAAGCAAGATTAAAGTAAAGCGGATTATGTTTAGTTCATGTCCTTGTCGTACCGTAGTAAACCTTCAGAAACAAAGACTATAGTCTCAGTAGGGAGAAGGCTTTGATCATGCGGCTTGTGCTTAACATGACCCAAGGTTAGAATGAACTATTTCTTGATGTGTGTGTACCGTATCTGTATTTTCATATCGAGAATCAAGTTTAAAGTAGTAAAAAACAACAGCAAAACACACCTTTTTGTCTGATATCAAAGCACCCATCTTTCTCTCCTCTATCGAATGCTCTCCGATTGATGAGAGAGAAAGAGAGAGAGTTTTGGCAGCCCAGTTTATTTGCTCTTGCCGAGGCCAGAGATGGTGTTTACAGCCTCCACTGATCCACTGTGGCACTGGATAGATGAGCGATATGAGACTCATTACTCCTGATTGCATTTATCTACTTCAAGCCTGGACCTTCTGAGAACAGGCCATAGTGCTGATGGATGTAAACACAACCGAGGTCAAACACTAAGGAATTAGACCCTGTTGAAGTGAGAATTTAAATCATTTATCACTGAAATAAAGCTTGATATCTGTAAGTGTTGTTAGTCTTTTGGAGAGAGTTTATTTAACTGCACTTACAGGCAGTAAAGAATAAACCATGATGATGCGTGTTGTCATTGGAAAATAATCAACAACATGGTGGCATGATAATGTGGAAGGGTGTTATAGTGTTACCATGTAGAAGTTAATTATTTTCCAATAAAAGCATGTCCTGAAGTGTTTTATTCCTTTTATACCAGTGATGTCCCAACGATTATAATTTTTAATCAAGTAAAGAATGACACATCGTATATTTTAACAATTTATTGTTAATTTTAATATTGTGGAAGGTTTCAAGACACGTTCCTGCTATTAATTATATTATAGAAGCGACAAACAGTCGATCCCTCACCAGCATCTCTTCTTCTCTCTTTGGCGGTTAATAAGATATAAAACACAGCTTGTCAGGTTACCAAGAAGCTAGAAAGAGCAAAGGTCATGTGTTCTGAAGACTATCCTATGGTGGAAAACGTATTCAATGTAGCAAAGTGACACTGGAGAACCCTTAAATAAATATTAAATAAACACCATATCAATAATTATCGACTTTTCTTTGTTAAATAACAATGTTTATTTTTTAGGTTTGGATTATGTGCCATATCTACCATACAAGTCACTGTGAATTACTATGTTGTGGTAAAACAGAAACAATAAATTATTAGAAAGAAAATAATTAATGTAAATTTTAGTGGAAAACTTTTTAATTGCAGGCCGTACTGTTGTTAGAGCTGCTGTTATAAAAAATTAATCAACACTGCTTGGCCAAGCAGAATAATGGTCATGTTATCCATACGCTAGCTTTAGACTTAATTCAGAGCAATTTTGGACAAAAATAGAGTAGAGTGGGGGAAAAAGCCGCCCTTAAGGAAAATTTCAGTTTTTCTCCAAGTTGAAATGAACCATGTGTTTAGTTTTAATCATAGTTTTTGACAACAGTGACATGAACAATAATGTCACCTAAAGTTTGCCTAAAGGTAATACTTAATCTCATTCTCATCTCATTATCTCTAGCCGCTTTATCCTGTTCTACAGGGTCGCAGGCAAGCTGGAGCCTATCCCAGCTGACTACGGGCGAAAGGCGGGGTACACCCTGGACAAGTCGCCAGGTCATCACAGGGCTGACACATAGACACAGACAACCATTCACACTCACATTCACACCTACGGTCAATTTAGAGTCACCAGTTAACCTAACCTGCATGTCTTTGGACTGTGGGGGAAACCGGAGCACCCGGAGGAAACCCACGCGGACACGGGGAGAACATGCAAACTCCACACAGAAAGGCCCTCGCCGGCCACGGGGCTCGAACCCGGACCTTCTTGCTGTGAGGCGACAGCGCTAACCACTACACCACCGTGCCGCCTGGTAATGCTTAATTTTTTGTTTTTTTTAAACAAAAACAAACATTGTGCCAAGGGGGCCTTTTACCCCCCCAGTGGGGTAAAAGGCCCCCTGAGGTGGGGCAATAGGCCCCCTCACTCAAAAAAAGCTGTTTGGATAGCAAAAGTGTTTACTTAAGCCTATAATGTGAAAGAAACAAGAAAATATCCCTGAATTAATGAATAGATGCATTATTTTATTATATTTCACATTTTAATTTCAATTTTTTAATTTCAATTATTTTTAATATTAAGTTCAAATTACTTGCTTTACTCAACCAGGTAAGCGAGATGTTATTAAAAACTATGTATCGGCTATTCAGAAATGTATGAAATACAGTAATTATGATAAAAGGAAACGATGCCCCCTGGGGGCGTTTTACCCCACAGACTACACTTTTACAAAAAAGGGTCTTAATTTCAAAATGTGATTCAACTTTTTATACCTAATGTTTAACTGGTGACTCTAAATTGACCGTGGGTGTGGGTGTGGGTGTGAATGGTTGTCTGTGTCTATGTGTCGGCCCTGTGATGACCTGGCGGCTTGTCCAGGGTGTACCCTACCTTTCGCCCGTAGTCAGCTGGGATAGGCTCCAGCTTGCCTGCGACCCTGTAGAACAGGATAAAGCGGCTAGAGATAATGAGATGAGAACTTTTTATACCTAATGTATTTTTTTTAACGTACTGACTTGTCTACTCATACCACATACACAGCTGTGATATCTGACGAAATAGCAGCTATCTAAATACAGTTTTACTGATATCTGAAAATTATATCACTTACCATGAAATTTGATTTCTCTTCGCTGCGTTGCTGATATGCGATCCACAGTGGATATTTGTATATCCCCGTTGTCAAGCCAGTCCATAGCAACAATAGAAATGTAACTTTGCACCATCTGGTGGTTATTTTGGGTAAAACAGGCCGGGGGCGTATTACCCCACGGGGGCGTATTACCCCACTCTACTCTATACTTGTCAGTAAACTTAGTAAGCACATGTTTTGAGTTACTATTAGTATGCTAGTCATATACATACTTATAACTCTACTTGAAAGTTTCAAAAACAACAACAACAACAACAACAAACCTACACATTGACTTGAGAGTCCCCTTTGAGTGACCAATTTGGGATGGTTCCTCTAAAATAGGACAGGAATGCTGCTAATATAGGTTTGTAAGTACCTGAATGCTCTGATTGACAATAGAGAGAAGTTTTGTCGGTATTGGTTTTTATGATCTTGGCATTAATGGGAGTCAAAAATGTAATCTCTTGACCAAAGAGCAAACACATGACTGCTGCACCACTGAAGAAACTGGATTTAAAGCCATAGTTTGAAAAAAAAAAGTCTCATGCCTTTTGTTCACTGTTTAGATTCTTCACTGAAGTCATACAGCACATTTTATTTCAAAAACAGACTAAAAAGCTTGGTTATAACGGACTGGTTTTCCTCTCCAGCAACAATGGTCGTTATGGTCAAGTGGCTTTTGGTGATTCTGCAGCAAAGTATCATGTTGATGTTGATATCATATTGATGCTAACAGCTTTCAAACATTTCCAAATGGCCTCTCAAGCAGGCTTGTTCATCCTCATAATCACATTGTTAATGCAAATTAGCACATTTTTCGAACCTTTCACAGATTTGGTTGGCCTATTTATCAAATTCCACTGGAAATAATTTAAGCCTTAAAATGAGTTTTTAAAAAGTCCATTAGGAGCTGTCTTTATTCAGATAGCTTAACTGCCTAATAGCAGTACTGTAGTAGTTTGAAGAATGCATTTATACGACCAAAGGTTAAATTTTAGTGCATATCTATTTGAACAATGCTATGCATCAGTGTTCTATCAAAATGACTCTCTGAGAAAAAAAAAAGATAAAAAATCTGACAAGCTTAACAAAGTGCCTCATATTGCTATTTTTTGTAAAAAGCTTGCTTCAAAAGTGTTTATCGTTAAAACTAGCCTTTAAGCTGATTGTCAGGACAATTTTCCCTGAGTAGAGTAACAAGCCAAACATCTCTGTTTGGAAAAAAAAAAACCCAAAGCTCTAACTTTGCAGTGAAGCACATTTCCTGATCTGTCACAGAATAGGTATCGCCAGGATATTGATATTAGCTGTGATTTTTTTTTTCCAAAATCACAAAGCATTCATTTAAACCTGGGGTAGTAATTAAGTGTTACAGCTCCTCACTTAAACCCATTTTTTTTTCAAAAGTAGCTCTCCAGCACATGACAATACAGAATCTGCTCTGGGTGAAGATCAATAATTTGAGCTATATGGCTTACCTTAAATGGCTCGCAGTATACCATGTTATGTCAGCCTCAATTAGTCACTGCAGCATACACAGGTTTGGCTATAAACATATAAATCTGTTAGGCTGAATGCACAGGGCAAATCACAGAGCTACGCTACATGCATTTAGAGACTGCATGCTTTTAGCAACAATAGCAACCTAGAAGGTCCAATCAGGGAGTCAGAGGAGCACTCTTCTCCGCTCACTGCTATTAATTATGAAGTAGTGCGCTTTTTGTAAAGCGAAAGAGCAGACCGCTTTGGGACAACTGACACAGTTCAGGCTTTAATAACAAAAAGCCCTTCCTGTCAATCTCCTATTATTTGACTTGGGCAGTAGAGGAGCATTGGTCATCTGTTCCATACCAAAATGGCCAACTGAGAGATTACAAAAGCAGTTTGGGTAATGTGCAAGGTGATAGCTTTTTACCCTCTTTATTGTGCTTTTAGCATGCAGGGAGATCAGTGCTAAAATGCAAGCCACAACCGGAAAAGAGCACTGTTCAGGCTTGACATTTGGCTGCCGACTTTCAATGACACATCCAACCTTTGCCATCTCATTAGGTGGCATGGGAAATAGGAAAAGAGTGGAGGCATGGCAGTTAGTCAATTTTCCATATGGGAATAAGGACTTAATATGCTTTTGTCTGGTTTGTGTTGTGGAAGAAGTGGAAGACATGGTAAAGAAAGTGATATTTGTTGAAGCCAGGAAAAAAAATAACAAAAATATATCCTCATCTCATTATCTCTAGCCGTTTTATCCTGTTCTACAGGGTCACAGGCAAGCTGGAGCCTATCCCAGCTGACTACGGGCAAAAGGCAGGGTACACCCTGGACAAGTCGCCAGGTCATCACAGGGCTGACACATAGACACAGACAACCATTCACACCTACGGTCAATTTAGAGCCACCAGTTAACCTAACCTGCATGTCTTTGGACTGTGGGGGGAACCGGAGCACCTGGAGGAAACCCACGTGGGCACGGGGAGAACATGCAAACTCCACACAGAAAGGCCCTCGTCGGCCACGGGGCTCGAACCCGGACCATCTTGCTGTGAGGCGACAGTGCTAACCACTACACCACCATGCCGCCCCCTCTTCTGCATACATGTTCAAATGGTTGATTGACAGAGAGTGAGAAATGCCATCCAGCCCATCCAGAGAGTGGTTTTATTCCTTGACTTCTGGTCACAGATGGCTATGGTTATGTATTCGAACTCACAATCTAATGACAATATGCTTTTCTGTTGTACCATTTGCGATCCCATAAAATGCATTCATAAAATATGTATTCATTTTAGCACAGGGGTGGCACAGTGGTGTCGTGGTTAGCACTGTCGTCTCACAGCAAGAAGGTCCTGGGTTCAAGCCTGGCAGCTGAGGAGGGCCTTTCTGTGTGGAGTTTGCATGTTCTTCCCGTGTCTGTGTGGGTTTCCTCTGGGTTGTCCAGTTTCCCCCACAGTCCAAAGACATGCCGTTTTGGTTAACTGGTGGCTCTAAATTGACCGTAGGTGTGAATGGTTGTTTGTCTCTATGGCCAAGTTTACATTAGACCGTATCTGTCTCGTTTTCTTCGTGGATGCACTGTCCGTTTACATTAAACCGCCTGGAAACGCCGGGAAACGGGAATCCGCCAGGGTCCACGTATTCAATCTAGATCGTGTCTGGTCCGGTGCTGTGTAAACATTGAGAATACGCGGATACGCTGTGCTGAGCTCTAGCTGGCATCGTCATTGGACAACGTCACTGTGACATCCACCTTCCTGATTCGCTGGCGTTGGTCATGTGACGCGACTGCTGAAAAACGGCGCGGACTTCCGCCTTGTATCACCTTTCATTAAAGAGTATAAAAGTATGAAAATACTGCAAATACTGATGCAAATACTGCCCATTGTGTAGTTATGATTGTCTTTAGGCTTGCCATCCTTCCACTTGCAAGTGGTAAGTGATATGCGCTGGGATCACACACACAGCGGCTCAGTCCCGAATCACTGCTCGTGCGCTTCACTCGCGCGCTCTGTGAGCTGCGCAGGGCCGGAGTGCGCACCCTCCAGAGGGCACTCGCTGTTCAGGGCGGAGTGATTTGGAGCGCAGGATGCCTGCGGAGCCGAGCGTATCCGTGTATTGGTGTTGCTGTGTGCACGCGAATCGTGTATTGGTGTTGCTGTGTGCACACTAATCGTTTTAAAAACGTTAATCTGATGATCCGCTGATACGGTCTAATGTAAACCCCACCTAAGTGTCAGCCCTGCGATGATCTGGCGACTTGTCCAGGGTGTACCCTGCCTCTTGCCCATAGTCAGCTGGGATAGGCTCCTGCAACCCTGCACAGGATAAGCGGCTACAGATAATGGATGGATGGATTTTACCACAGCACGTAGTGTTGCTGCCACACAGATCAAGGTTCTTCAACGTGATTCTGAACTTGAGTTATGGTCTGTGCAGAGTTTCCTATGGTAAATTGCCCATAGGTGTGAATGAAGGTATGAATATGTGTGTGTGTGTGTGTGTGTTATACCCTGTTGATGCACTCTCATACCATACAGGCTGTAGTTTGACTTTGAGCCCAGTGTTCCTGGGACAGCTTCTGGTTCTACCTGACTTGTAACCCTGACCATGATAAAGCAGATACTGAAGATGAATAAATGAATGTAGCTGTAGAGAAATAATTTTTTAAAAATCTAGCAGAACATGCCTGAACTATTTGCTAAGGTGTTATACCAATGATGTATTCCTTTCTCTAAGAGTTTGTGTAATGGCTTGGTCAGGAGCTACAGCATTTTCTCATTCTTCACGGTTTCCTTACACATGTCAGGTGGAGAGATGTCCAGGTAATGATGGTGGTGGAGCAGATTACACTTCGCTCTGCTGGAGGAGGCTCACGCGCATGGCTTTGAAGGATGTAATCTGGGGATTTGGGGTTAGAAG
Organism: Neoarius graeffei; assembly: GCF_027579695.1. NCBI lineage: Eukaryota > Metazoa > Chordata > Actinopteri > Siluriformes > Ariidae > Neoarius > Neoarius graeffei. The sequence goes on from NC_083592.1 coordinate 37,614,064, forward strand.
GAGGAGGATGAGTTGTTAGAAGGCAAATTGAACTCTGGGCAGTGCTTCCGCCATGCTGTACTGCCTTTAGAGCTTTAGTGTCAGCCTTGGAGCGTGGAGTCATATAGCATCTAAAAAAAAAAGTAGTAAAAATATGAAAGCGGCCCTTAAAGGGGCTGATATGGAAAAAAAATCTAGGACTTTATTATTATTATTATTATTATTATTATTATTATTATTATTATTATTATTATTATTCCTGTAAACACTTATAGAATTTAACAATACTATGTTATGCATAAATCATAGAAAATAAATGTATGAATAAGGGTTTATTTTGGATTCTTTGGACAGTCCAGAGTTTCTAGACTCCTAAACAGGATATACATTGAACTCTATCTGATGTTGAGCTGATGATTTCTTGTAGCTCTTTAGGCTTCCTGATGTAATGCAATGCACAGCAATGAGAAATATTTTACCCTGCTATGAAAAGCACTAATAGTGTTAAAGTTAAGAAAAAGCTGACTAATGATTACCCATAATGGTTTGAAGTTCACACTTCAGCATGAAAATTGGTTTTATTTCTACGCAGAGTGCTCTAGAGGTCACTAATCCACAATTATCAGTCGTTTCATTTCCCAGCAGAGGGAATGACCAACTTTAATGGAGCTTGAAAGGGTATATTTGATATACTATTTTTTGAATTGCTGCTTGGTTTTCTCCACATGAGTCACGCAGGCAATGCAGGCACACTTACAGCACAATACAAAGCCTCACAGAGTTGTAGGGGCAAGGGTTATTTTGTTATTGGGTCTCTGCTTTCCTCTCAAGATGTGATCTGTAACGGTTGCATCACATCAGGCTGTCATGTTTCCCAGCAATGGATCATGTATAATACTAAGAGCGATAGAGGCACTTGGACTCAGATATTAACTCCAGAGATGACAGGTAGAAGTGGATAAACAGAAAGAAAACCACAAGGCCAGTGTTGGTGATTTTTATTTTTATTTTTAATACCTGTTATATATATTTTGGTGATACTAGGAGCACCTTATTTTTAGCGGCTTTTCTTTGTCTTTATTCATTTCAGACACTTTTAAAGCTTTCAAAATTGTTTGAAAATCAGCTCGAGAAGTCAAATACATCGTTTGTGACTGAGAAAGTGTGAAACAACCATGACAGAGTTATTAGGAACCTACCGTACAACATCCAAATAGCATGATAGCATTCCTAGTAGGACATCGAGTCTTCGTGAAGGTGTCTACTCTTTCAGACATGTTTGAATAGACGCAGCTGCGTGTTGAAGGATGTGAAGGCACAATGAGAAAGTTTGTTACTTTTTTCCCCCTGAGTATTTCTTCGGTGTATGAAAATACTACCTTGCTTCAGTAAAAGTAGTTTATAAGTAAGTTCTTAGCAAGAACCAGTATGGAGAAGAAAATGAAAGAATAAAAGACATTTTTTTAAACTCACAGCTCTAATTAAAGTAAATAAAATTAATGAAAAGGCAGAATTGTATGGAAATTAATTGCCTAAAATGTGTCCAGCTTGTTTGGAGATAGCAAATGAATTACATTCCTTAACAAGCTATTATTTAATATATTTAAAAGTGGTGAAATTCTCCTCATATTACAGCAGCTGTTAGTAAGATATCTGCTCAGAGGAAAGATTTTTCGGCTTCTCGGTAAAGTCTCTGTAAACAGGAATAAAATAATAATAATAATAATTTGAACCACCAACATCCAAACAAATAATGGCAATGTGGTAAACAGTACACACATCAATTAATTAAGATTAATTGAATAAGACGTGTTAATTAGTGAGGTTGTTGTGGAACGGCGTACCGGTACAGTGAATAATTGCAGAAATAGAGAAGGAAACTATACTTACATATACTTATTTACATTTTAATTAACTTTTTGAGTGTTAAATGTTCTTCATAGGGACGGCACAGCAAGAAGGTTCTGGGTTCAAGCCCAGCGGCCGATGAGGGCCTTTCTGTGTGGAGTTTGCATGTTGTCCACGTGGGTTTCTTCCGGGTGCTCCGGTTTCCCCCACAGTCCAAAGACATGCAGGTTAGGATAATTGGTGGCTCTAAATTGACCGTAGGTGTGAATGTGAGTGTGAATGGTTGTCTGTGTCTATGTGTCAGCCCTGTGATGACCTGGCGACTTGTCCAGGGTGTACCCTGCCTTTCGCCCCAGTCAGCTGGGATAGGCTCCAGCTTGCCTGCGACCCTGTAGGACAGGATAAGCGGCTACAGATAATGGATGGATGGATGTTCTTCATAGGAGTGGTAAGTTTGGATCTTAAAAAGATTGATATACATAATTATGTGCCAAGTATAAAAACAACGCAAGGTGAGAAGATGCAACTAAAATGGTTGGAAATACACTTTGAATGTCACATGTCTGTATTCAGGACTCTCTCTGAATGCTGTTGTTACTGGTCGATTATGAAAATTAAAAACTTCATCTCAGTCATTTTAAGGTCAAATTTTGAGATGAGGAGACATGATTTTGAGAAACTTTTGATAATTATTTCATTTCTATCTTCAGATTGCAGAAAAGGGCTTTCATACATTTAATACCACCCTTTGGTCATAATTAGTACATTTTATGAACATTCTCAAAGCGACTTTCAGGCTGCAGTAAATAACACTGTACTTAGCAAGAAGAACCAGTGTGGAGATGGAAATGAAAGAATAAAATACACCCCCCCCCTTTTTTTAAACTCATGCCTCTAATTAAAGTAAATAAAATGAATGAAAAAGCAGAATTGTATGGAAATTAATTCCCATAATTAATTTTTACAGCATTTCCCCTCTAGTAACATTTAAAGCTAGATGGCCTTTTGATTTAATAAAATCGGTTAAATTTAGAGTAGTTCCCTCTGATATTTGGTTATTGTGAAACATGTTTATTTCTGTAATATCTCACAAAATATCAGGCCATTCTGTGGCTGGTAAGTTATTTAATTTGAGGGGATTCCTTAGCAAATAATGTGCATGAAATCGCTTGCTTTGCGCAGTCAAGCAGACAGAGGAAGTCCGTGAGCGCATGCGCAGGTTTACATTGACTGTGCACTGACAGTTACACCATTCTGTCACTAAACGAACAGCTGATCACGCCAAGGTGCTTGCTAACCGCCGATACTTATTAGTTTGGTCCTGCGTTTCCTTTCCTTCGCAACATAACAGCTTTTCTTCTCGGTCTTTCACGTTTCATGTACACACTCACGTCCTCCAGTTTTCTCTCCTGTTTCAAATTTGTATCCCACAATGCCTTGCGAGAATGGGGAAAGCCAACCAGGTGATGCATGATGTAGTATGTTGAATTGGGTCATGGTGAAGCAGGATAAAATAGCAGAGAATTTAGGGCCACATGGCCTTAAATTCATTAATTGTTCTATTTAAAAAAAAAAACTAATAAAATTGGAAGTCTGTGATTCGAATTCAGTAGCGTTCGGTCCACTAAACAAAAACAATTGGGTGTTGGGGAAAATTCATTGAATGACCTACACTTGAAAAATCTGAAAGGTGGTCTACCTTTAGCATAGATAAATGTTGTCTACGTTTTCATAGATAACATTTCAAGTAGAAATAAACACACTTCCTAGAGCTAAATTCAAAAAGTGGACAAGAATCATTCGATCCTTCAGCTACCTTGTGAACACAGTTAGCTTAAACGTTTATTTTTCAACAAGTTTGCGTTTCTACACACATAAACCTGAAGTAAATCCAGGCCTGTATATGGATAGTAAGCAGTAGCTTTTATATTTGTGTAGGTGTTCAGTCATGCAAGCCATTTTGAAATGCCTTGTAAGCAGTATGTCAAACAGCCTGAAAAAAAAAAAAGACTTCCATGACTTTACTGAGTAGTGGATTTGATGAAGCTGCCTGAATAACTGGTAAAATGTCTCATCTCATCTCATCATCTCTAGCCGCTTTATCCTGTTCTACAGGGTCGCAGGCAAGCTGGAGCCTATCCCAGCTGACTACAGGTGAAAGGCGGGGTACACCCTGGACAAGTCACCAGGTCATCACAGGGCTGACACATAGACACAGACAACCATTCACACTCACATTCACACCTACGGTCAATTTAGGTGGTGTTTACATTAGACCATATCCGTCTCGTTTTCGTTGCGGATGCACTGTCCGTGCACATTAAAACGCCGGGAAATGACTCCACAGGCGGAACAACTTGAATCCTCCAGGGCCCACGTATTCAACCCAGTTCGTATCTGATCCGGTGCTGTGTAAACATTGAGGAACGAGAAAACGCAGTGCTGAGCTCTAGCTGATGTCGTCACTGGACAACGTCACTGTGACATCCACCTTCCTGATTCGCTGGCGTTGGGATCACACACACAGCGGCTCAGTCCCGAATCACTGCTTGTGCGCTTCACTCGCGCGCTCTGTGAGCTGCGCAGGGCCGGAGTGCGCACCCACCAGAGGGCACTCGCTGTTCAGGGCGGAGTGATTTGGAGCGCAGGAGGAAGCGCTGAGCCGCACTGAGGTTTATTTACACATTTCAACCTCCTTCAGGCGCTTAAACTCAGTGAGAACATGAACATCACAGCCAGGTGTGTTTATCTGCTGGAGGTGTTCACTTGCCATCCTTCCACTTGCAAGTGGTGAGTGACTTGCGCATGCCCGATATGCACTGGGATCATGTGACGTGCCGTCTAATTAGTCATGTGATTAGCATATCCATGTATTGGCATTGCTGTGTGCACGCGAATCGTGTATTGGCGTTGCTGTGTGCACGCAAATCGTTTTAAAAATGTTAATCTGATGATCCGCTGAGACGGTCTAATGTAAACACCACCTTAGAGTCACCAGTTAACCTAACCTGCATGTCTTTGGACTGTGGGGGAAACCGGAGCACCCGGAGGAAACCCACGTGGACACGGGGAGAACATGCAAACTCCGCACAGAAAGGCCCTTGCCGGCCACGGGGCTCGAACCCGGACCTTCTTGCTGTGAGGTGACAGCGCTAACCACTACACCACCGTGCCGCCCACTGGTAAATTGTCTTTTTTAAAATTCTTTATCCTGTATGTAACCGTTTACTGCAGCGAACTAGAGTGTGATAAAGGCACTATGGATGTAGATTACACATATAAGTAGTAATATAATAGACTTGTTTAGGTTTTTCTGGGTCAAATCTTTCCTGAAATTGCAGTGTCCATTCACAAAATGTGTTTGGAGCCATTGCTGTAAATGTTGTGTATTGCACATCTGGTTTTACAAAATGTTTACAACACTGTTTATCCTCCATCCTGTACGTGTCCCAGGGGGTCGGACTAAGCCGAGGACATTCTTTGTTCTTCCTGGCATCTCTCCAGCTGCAGTAGGAGCCTTTCACTCACTCACACACACACACACACACAATCTGCTGGACTAGGCATAACGTCTATTCTCCTGATGCTCTAATCTGTCCTAATGTTTCGGATATTACCTTGACAAGTTGTGAGAAGGATGAATTAACAGGAACATCTGTTCTGAGTGACGTCGAAGTCGTCCATTATAATACAGACATCTTGAAACAATGGATCATGAAAACACATGAAAGATCAGAATTGAAAACGGAATAAACAATGTGTTGTGTGTATCCTTTTTCCCCAAAGGAAAGGACATAATAAAAAGTTTTTGGACTCTCAACAAAGTAGACAAATATGACATGAGTGTGTGTCTTGAATGTCTTCTTCTTCATTTATCAGAGCCCTGAAAGTGCTTAGAAATGTGCCAGTACACCAGAGAGATGAGCAGAAAGACAGAGTCATCATCAATTATTGATCTGCCATCAATGCTGTAGGCAGAATGTGGCTGGGAAAAAGGTGGTGGTGGTGGTGGGTGCAGTGAGGAGGCTGATATTAATTTTAATGCCCTTCAATCCCAGGGTGAAATTGAAAAGAAGGGCACCTGTATTGAGCCGCAGTAAACTTGGTTGTGTGCGAGATATTGACATGAAATGTAATAAAAAGTGGGCTGTGATTTATCACTGGCCCTCATCATTGAGAGAGTATGGAGAAGGCTCGTGAGGCTCAGTGAGGAAAAACAAAGACGTGACTAGCCTTGATGCGTACCTTATGAGCCTCATCGCTCATTTTCATTTAATCATTACTCTTATTTCACCATTGAACTTTCGCATTTTCCCTGTTGCAGTTGTGTTGTTAAAATGCTGAAATGTCGGGAACTGACCTGTCAAAAGGGAAAAGTCAGGCATTGGGAATATGCAGTGTGTGTGAATGTGTTTTCTATTAGCTCCAGGTTTCATTTGTATAATAATGAATGTTTTTTTTTTAATGAGAAATCTGGTTAGTGTAATATTAAGTTTAATACAATATCCATAGTAATAAAGCTAAATATTAATAAATGGTCCAGCTTGGCTATGACAGCTATAAGAGGAGAGTACAAATTGTCTTTAGTGCTTATTTATTTTAATGCATTTTCTTTACTTAACAATTATTCGCTGAAGGCGAAGTGAATATCCGTGAATAATACCCGAGATGAAGTTCAGTATAAATACGCCAGTGATTATTAAAATTTCTTTTAAAAATTGTATTAAAAAATCATTTATTTCAAACTTCAAAAGCGGCATGCAAATGTACTGTAATGCGTGCAGACTTGTGTCACTTATCTACACAGAGTCACATAAAATACGTTGTTTTGAAATCGATAAAATAAATCTCAGTTCCACCTTACCTTTGAATAATTTTAGACCAAACTTCGTAGCATCTTTAGTGCTTTTAGGAACAGCATTTTCCTTCATAATTTGCCATTCTTCCTCACTTACGGTGACAAAGTGATTGGCCACCATTTTGCCGAGTCGCTCGAGGTGATTATTGAGAAATAATCTGAATCTCTCGACCAATCAGCGCACGTGATTTCCTATAATCACCTGTGTATTTATACTAAAAGAGTACACAGTATACTACACAGGATGTACTATATTACACACTATACACTTCTGTATGCTGTAATGGATTTTTGTAGGCTAGTGAACTTAAATGACACCTTGATACCTCATGATATTCAAACTCGCCAAAACAACCTCTACAAGACTTACCACTAGTTTTTATATTTAACAGTTATTCCACAAAACTGAGTCGTGCATGAGCAGATAGCCGATGAGGCGCGTAGCACCTCGTCGTAGTTGGCTATAAGTCATGTACGACGAGATTGAGACTGTTTTATTCTATCCACATTCACTGTATTTGGAGAAATAGAGCATTTTTATTTTGATTTTTTGCAAATTCGATAAATAGAAACTTTGTACAAAATGTCCAAAGAAATCATTTCCGCTTTGAATGTAAACAAACCAACAAAATGACAGTAGCAATTTGTGAAAAATGCTACGATATATGTTCTTACCATGGGGCGGCACGGTGGCGTAGTGGTTAGCGCTGTCGCCTCACAGCAAGAAGGTCCGGGTTCGAGCCCCGTGGCCGGCAAGGGCCTTTCTGTGTGGAGTTTGCATGTTCTCCCCGTGTCCGCATGGGTTTCCTCCAGGTGCTCCGGTTTCCCCCAAAGACATGCAGGTTAGGTTAACTGGTGACTCTAAATTGACTGTAGGTGTGAATGGTTGTCTATGTGTCAGCCCTGTGATGACCTGGCGACTTGTCCAGGGTGTACCCCGCCTTTCGCCTGTAGTCAGCTGGGATAGGCTCCAGCTTGCCTGCGACCCTGTAGAACAGGATAAAGCGGCTAGAGACTTTCATTCCATATATTGTTGCCTTTTTTTTGTACTTTTTGGGGTTTTGTTTTTGAGTAGAGTTTTTATTTCGTCCTTGGTTGGTTCAGCAACCATTTTGTTTTTCTCTACTCATGGTATATGAGCTGATATCCTGTTCGTAGAGTAGCCAATCAGAGCGTGTGATTGTTCATATCCAGTGAATGTGGATAGAATAAATAAAACTATCTCTCCTAAAGATTATGTGGATAATTGTCATTTTGGATCGAGTAGCATTCTTGCCCGGGGTGGCAGGGTGGTGTAGTGGTTAGCGCTGTCGCCTCACAGCAAGAAGGTCCGGGTTCGAGCCCCGTGGCCGGCGAGGGCCTTTCTGTGCGGAGTTTGCATGTTCTCTCCGTGTCTGTGTGGGTTTCCTCCGGGTGCTCCGGTTTCCCCCACAGTCCAAAGACATGCAGGTTAGGTTAACTGGTGACTCTAAATTGACCGTAGGTGTGAATGTGAGTGTGAATGGTTGTCTGTGTCTATGTGTCAGCCCTGTGATGACCTGGCGACTTGTCCAGGGTGTACCCCGCCTTTCGCCCGTAGTCAGCTGGGATAGGCTCCAGCTTGCCTGCGACCCTGTAGAAGGATAAAGCGGCTAGAGATAATGAATGAATGAATGTAAATTATAGAATTGAGATGTTTATTATTTTGTATCATGCCATATTTGCATAAAAATCAACTGGTTTTTTTTTTTTGTACAAACTAATGCAAATTCTATTCTAGAAAAAAGATGTCAAGTACAGTCAATATTTGTGCATATAAATTTTTCCAAACAGATTTCCCCAAATGCCTGGTGTTTACCATAAAGCCCTGTGCATATATACTCTCCAAATCTTGACTTGCCTGCAGTCAGCGAGTCTTGTGAACGCTAAATATAATGGGTAATGAAGTCTATGGGTAAATCTAAAATCTGCTCAGCAGCTCTGAGGTCAGTGGAAAAACAATTATCAATGTTGTTTGGGTCTCGGAATGCAAATTATTTCCACGTAGTAGACTTAATTTTACTACTTTGTTATCGGGATGTCACCGTTTCCAAATTGAATTTGACAACTGAAGGCTGTGAGAAATTGTATGCCTGGGAGGCTGAACAAGAACAAGAGGTCATGTGTTCTGGCACTGAGCTGTGTAAGCATCACATCAGTGTATGTAACGTCAAACACTATGGCGTCGTCTTACTTCTTCACTGGCAGGAGGACAAATCGGCCTGTCAGAGGGGCGCAAAGGCACACAAGTTTTACTACTAATAGATGCACGATGTTCCAGAAACGATATTGACTGATGGTTATTAAATGCTTGTACTTTTGAACTATGTGTTCTGACTATATGTGCAAAATGTCTGGCTGATACTTGTAGATACATGCTCATTAAAATTCATGCGAAATTGTGGCTAGTTTGGAGTAACAGCAGCACAGTGAACACAGCTCCAAATGCTCTCTGCCTCTCTGTATGGTTGTTCTCACTGTAATTTTCTTCACACTTTGATGCTTTTGTGCAAGGAGCCAATGTGTGGGACGCACCGAGGCTGTCGGAGCTAACAGATGAAAAGCTCATGCTGGTGTCATACATCTGAGAGTCCATCAGCTTAATAAAAGTGTCAGTGTGGCTGATTTGTTATGTCTGTAAATAACAGCGCTAACGGTAGAGAGAGATGGGGAAAGAGAGAAAGAGAGAGAGCGAGCATTGTCGCATTTAGAAGCTCAGGTACAGCTGCAGTCCGCGTAATTGTTATATTGCCTCTTGGTTCAGCTCTCAGCCTCTGTAAGCTCGACAGATTTACTTTGACAGCTTCCTCTTGCATTGTCCTGACCCAGACCTCCATGTTGCGCATTTGCTCTAATTGCCTCATGTACACCAGCAACCTGGATGTGAAACAGTCCCCTATGTGAGGCTACTGTGTAATACACACTAAAGCCCAAAGCCACCTTCAAGCCCAAAGCAGCCTGTGAAAGCAGTTAGTGTTGAACAGTTGTTTTGTTTTTTGGCTAAAGCTTTTAGCATCCTCTGCTCATGAGGCTAACTTTGCTGGATAAAGGCTATTCCCAAGAATTAAGCTCCATTTATTTGAACCCTGAGCTAATGCTTTTGGGGGTAGTGATGGCCAAATGCAGCAGGAAAGGTTAAAAGCCAGGACTGAATTTAAAAAAGAGGCTTATGTGATGTAAACAGAGGGCTGATAGAGACTTGTTTACTTAGAGATACTCAGAACGATGAGCTGGTATAATAATTATTAGATAACTATGGAGCCTGGAAGCTGTTTTTGTTTGTTTTGCACTTGCTATGGGGTAAGAGTGTGCCTTAAAAAAACAAACACATATTTTGAAATTACAAGTTACAGGTTCGAGATGTTGAACATCCATTCATCCATCCATCCATTATCCGTAACGGCTTATCCTGTGCAGGGTTGCGGGCGAGCTAGAGCTTATCCCAGCTGACTATGGGCGAGAAGCGGGGTACACCCTGGACAAGTCACCAGGTCATTGCAAGGCTAATGTTGAACATCAGAACCCTAAATATACAGTATGTCTCAAATATTCAAATCAGAGGAGTCAGATTTTCTGTAAGTTAAGTCAGAGGTGAATCATCCGGACTTCCCAGAGAAAAGTTGATCCTTTCAGAGTGAAATTTCAAACTCAGCATTTAGCCAATCACAATAATCTGCCACACTCACATCCAAGACCATGAAGTGAAGTCAAAATGGAATATACAGTATCCATATGAACCATAATGAGGTAAATTCCTATCAAACAGCTAACTTTGGCTGTTAGCTAGCTAATGATTGGCAGGAAGCTAATGTTACCATGGCCTAACTACAGAGCTACAACATTAGCTAAATAGTTATGTTGGACACTGAGTGTTTAACATCACTGTAGAAAACTAGCTTTTTGAATTAAACATCCAAACTTCTTTTTAATTTGTTTGACGACTCTGAAAGTGACTATTTCCCCCCAGGGACTCATGGACTCTTCATCTTTGGCCTAATTTACTTATTATTTACATTTGTATTTAGGGCTTTGATTTTTTTCAGTCATAAAACTGTAACCTGGGCGGCACAGTGGTGTAGTGGTTAGCGCTGTTGCCTCACAGCAAGAAGGTCCGGGTTCGAGCCCCGTGGTCAGCGAGGGCCTTTCTGTGCGGAGTTTGCATGTTCTCCCCGTGTCCGCGTGGGTTTCCTCCGGGTGCTCCGGTTTCCCCCACAGTCCAAAGACATGCAGGTTAGGTTAACTGGTGACTCTAAATTGACCGTAGGTGTGAATGTGAGTGTGAATGGTTGTCTGTGTCTATGTGTCAGCCCTGTGATGACCTGGCGACTTGTCCAGGGTGTACCCCGCCTTTCGCCCGTAGTCAGCTGGGATAGGCTCCAGCTTGCCTGCGACCCTGTAGAACAGGATAAAGCGGCTAGAGATAATGAGATGAGATGAAAACTGTAACCTGACATTTTAAATTGAATATTTCAAATGCAAATATTACTCATAGCAAGTTTAAAACAAACAAACAAGCAAACTAGCAAAAAAACCCCCACTTATTAAACATATTGAACACACTACAAAACAAAATAATTTTATGTAATGTGACATGTATATAATTCAAATACTTTTGTCACCCACCAAGCTCCATACATGTGTATATAGTACAACCCCGATTCCAAAAAAGTTGGGACAAAGTACAAATTGTAAATAAAAATGGAATGCAATAATTTACAAATCTCAAAAACTGATATTGTATTCACAATAGAACATAGACAACATATCAAATGTCGAAAGTGAGACATTTTGAAATTTCATGCCAAATATTGGCTCATTTGAAATTTCATGACAGCAACACATCTCAAAAAAGTTGGGACAGGGGCAATAAGAGGCTGGAAAAGTTAAAGGTACAAAAAAGGAACAGCTGGAGGACCAAATTGCAACTCATTCGGTCAATTGGCAATAGGTCATTAACATGACTGGATATAAAAAGAGCATCTTGGAGTGGCAGCGGCTCTCAGAAGTAAAGATGGGAAGAGGATCACCAATCCCCCTAATTCTGCGCCGACAAATAGTGGAGCAATATCAGAAAGGAGTTCGACAGTGTAAAATTGCAAAGAGTTTGAACATATCATCATCTACAGTGCATAATATCATCAAAAGATTCAGAGAATCTGGAAGAATCTCTGTGCGTAAGGGTCAAGGCCGGAAAACCATACTGGGTGCCCGTGATCTTCGGGCCCTTAGACGGCACTGCATCACATACAGGCATGCTTCTGTATTGGAAATCACAAAATGGGCTCAGGAATATTTCCAGAGAACATTATCTGTGAACACAATTCACCGTGCCAGCCGCCGTTGCCAGCTAAAACTCTATAGTTCAAAGAAGAAGCTGTATCTAAACATGATCCAGAAGCGCAGATGTCTTCTCTGGGCCAAGGCTCATTTAAAATGGACTGTGGCAAAGTGGAAAACTGTTCTGTGGTCAGACGAATCAAAATTTGAAGTTCTTTATGGAAATCAGGGACGCCGTGTCATTCGGACTAAAGAGGAGAAGGACGACCCAAGTTGTTATCAGTGCTCAGTTCAGAAGCCTGCATCTCTGATGGTGTGGGGTTGCATTAGTGCGTGTGGCATGGGCAGCTTACACATCTGGAAAGACACCATCAATGCTGAAAGGTATATCCAGGTTCTAGAGCAACACATGCTCCCATCCAGGCGGCGTCTCTTTCAGGGAAGACCTTGCATTTTCCAACCTGACAATGCCAAACCACATACTGCATCAATTACAGCATCATGGCTGCGTAGAAGAAGGGTCCGGGTACTGAACTGGCCAGCCTGCAGTCCAGATCTTTCACCCATAGAAAACATTTGGCGCATCATAAAACAGAAGATACGACAAAAAAGACCTAAGACAGTTGAGCAACTAGAATCCTACATTAGACAAGAATGGGTTAACATTCCTATCCCTAAACTTGAGCAACTTGTCTCCTCAGTCCCCAGACGTTTACAGACTGTTGTAAAGAGAAAAGGGGATGTCTCACAGTGGTAAACATGGCCTTGTCCCAACTTTTTTGAGATGTGTTGTTGTCATGAAATTTAAAATCACCTAATTTTTCTCTTTAAATGATACATTTTCTCAGTTTAAACATTTGATATGTCATCTATGTTCTATTCTGAATAAAATATGGAATTTTGAAACTTCCACATCATTGCATTCCGTTTTTATTTACAATTTGTACTTTGTCCCAACTTTTTTGGAATCGGGGTTGTATACAGTATATAAAATTTTATATGTAGCATTCTCAAAAAGAATGCTGTAGCATTCTTTTTGAGAATGCTACATATAAAATTTTATATATATATATATATATATATATATATATATATATATATATATATATATATATATATATATATATATATATATAAAATTAGGCATGATGCAAAAACAGTTAACATCCAGACTGGGGACATTCCTTCTCTTTGCCCTTGGGAGACAAATTACAAAACAACCCCAATTCCATAAATTTGGGACACTGTGTAAAACGTAAATAAAAAACAGAATGTGATGATTTGCAAATTATAGAAACACTATATTTCATTGAAAATAGTAGAAAGACAACATATCAAATGTTGAAACTGAGAAATTTTATTGTTTTTTGAAAATATGTATGCTCATTTTGAATTTGATGTCAGCAACAGGTCTCAAAAAAAGTTGGGACAGGGGCATGTTTACCACTGTGTCGCTTCACCTCTACTTTTAACAACACTCTGTGAATGTTTAGGAACTGAGGAGACCAATTGCTGTAGTTTTGAAAGAGAAATGTTGTCCCATTCATTTTTTTCTTGCCTGATATACAGTTTTAGTTGCTCAACATTTCAGGGTTTCCTTTGTCATATTTTGCGCTTCATAATGCACCAAATGTTTTAAATGGGAGACAGGTCTGGACTGCAGCAGGCCAGTTTAGCACTCGGACTCTTATTATGGAGCCATGTAGTTTTAATATGTGTAGAAAGCAGTTTGGCATTGCCTTGCTGAAAGAAGGAAGGCCTTCCCTGAGAAAGATTTTGTCTGGATGGCAGCATATTGCTCTGAAACGTGTATATATCATTCAGCATTAATGATGCCTTCCCAGACGTACAAGCTACTCATGTCATGTGCACTAATGCACGCTCATAACATCACAGATGCTGGCTTTTGAACTGTGCACTGATGACAAGCCTGATGGTCCCTCTCCTCTTTAGCCTGGAGGACGCGGTGTCTATAATTTCTAAAGAATTTCTACTTTTGATTCGTCAGACCTCGGGACAATTTTCCACTTCGCCTCAGTCCATCGTAAAAGAGCTCGGGCCCAGAGAATGTGGCAGTGTTTCTGGATATTGTTTATATCTGGTTTTAACTTGCATTTGTGGATGCAGTAATGAACTGTTTTCACAGACAGTGGTTTTCTGAAGTGTTCCTGAGCCCATACAATGATTTCCACTACAGACATGTGTCTGCTTTTAATGTAGTGTCGCCTGAGGACCTGAAGATCACAGGCATCCAGTGTCAGTTTTCAGCCTTGTCTCTTGCATAGAGATTTCTCCAGATTTTCTGAATCTTTTAAATGACATTATGTGCCATAGATGATCTCATCTCATCTCATCTCATTATCTCTAGCCGCTTTATCCTGTTCTACAGGGTCGCAGGCAAGCTGGAGCCTATCCCAGCTGACTACGGGCGAAAGGCGGGGTACACCCTGGACAAGTCGCCAGGTCATCACAGGGCTGACACATAGACACAGACAACCATTCACAATCACATTCACACCTACAGTCAATTTAGAGTCACCAGTTAACCTAACCTGCATGTCTTTGGACTGTGGGGGAAACCGGAGCACCCGGAGGAAACCCACGCGGACACGGGGAGAACATGCAAACTCCACACAGAAAGGCCCTCGCCGGCCCCGGGGCTCGAACCCAGGACCTTCTTGCTGTGAGGCGACAGCGCTAACCACTACACAACTGTGCCGCCTGCCATAGATGATGTGATCCCCAAATTCTTTGCAATTTTACATTAAGGAATGTTCTTCTTAAATTGTTGCACTGTTTGCCCTTGCAGTCTTTCACAGAGTGGTGAACCTCTCCCCATCTTTACTTCTGAGAGACTCCGCCTCTCTGGGATGCTCTTTTTATACCCAATCATGTTACTGACCTGTTGGCAGTTAACCAAATTAGATTTTTGTTTTTGCATTACACAACTTTTTCAGTATTTTGTTGCCCTTGTCCCAACTTTTCTGAAACATGTTGCTGACATCCAATTCAAAATGAGCATATATTTTTCAAAAACCAATACAATTTCTCAGTTTCAACACGATATGATGATCTGTTTTTTATTTCCGTTTTACACAGTGTCCCAAATGTATGGAATTGGGGTTGTAAATCGGGCCTGCTTATTGAACACATGGGGAATAGAAAGTAGAAAATACCTAGGTGCCAGGGTATAAATATTTCCCCCTCACACATAACAGAAAGATTGCATGCCATTATGGTTGCTGACAGTGGTGCCACAGGAAGGCAAGGCTCATTACAGCAGATTGGAAAATGTCATCTTGGTGTCTCCTCTCTGGCCCTGTGCTGGAGGATAAAAGCAAGATTAATTTTGCATCAAGATTGTTTTGAAGGGGAGCCAAATGTATTTGATTAAATCACCAATAAGGAAGGGCGGTTCATTCAAACTGCATCATAACTGATTCTTCCAAACCTTCCATAACACAGCTGGTGAAGATACGCATCATCTCAGAGGTTCTCAGCTGTTGTCCTGGATATCCCTTAGCTCATGATGTATCTTATTGATGAGCTTATTATTAAGAGCTACATAAATTGGATTAAGTGAGCTTTGAGGAAGCATAGGGAATATGTGCAGTGAGTGAGCAGGACTGGAATTGGGAACCCTGGCTCTAACATATTCTCTCCTTATGCTTGTTTCTTCAGGTTGCCTGTTTGTGACAGATTATTTCACCCGGACACCTCGCAGACTGAACGCCTTCCGCTCATTCGCCAGCGTGGAGCTCTTCCACTTCACTGTGCCTGATGACACAGTTGTGGCCGTCTGGAACCTCATCACATTTAAGGAGCAAGGGGGAACGTTTGGAGATAACTGTCCTGACCGCAACGTGACAGTGTGAGTCTTCAAGAACATCAGCTTTTATTCTGTTAGAGCCCACTTTAGAAAACACATTTCTGGTTTCAGCAAGAAGTCAGAGGTGTGAAACATCCAAACAAAAAAAAACAGCAGGAAGGGGGGATTTTTACTACAACAGTACCATTGTGTATGTCAGTGTATTTTTTTATTTTTTTCACCAAGCAAAATTTATTTCTGGTTTACACTCATCTGTGTATTTTATGTACACTCACCGGCCACTTTATTAGGTACACCCATCCACCTGCTGTGTTATGCAGTTCTCTAATCAGCCGATCCCTTGACAGCAGCACAATGCATCAAATCATGCAGATACAAATCAAGAGCTTCAGTTACCATTCACTTCAAACATCAGAATGGGAAAAATTGTGATCTCAAAGTGTGACTTTCACTGTGGTATGGGTGTTGGTTTGAGCCAGATGGACTGGTTTGAGTATTTGAGAAACTGCTGATCTCCTGGGATTTTCACACACAACAGTCTCTAGAGTTTACACAGAATGGTGCGAAAAACAACAACAAAAAAACATTGAGTGAGCAGTGACAGTTCTGTGAGTGGACACATCTTGTTGATATGAGAGATCAGAGGAAAATGGCCAGATTGGTTCGAGCTGCCAGGAAGGATATAATAACTCATAGCAACACTTTACAACCATGGTGAGCAGAAAAACATCTCAGCATGCAACATTGGGTTCCACTCCTGCCAGCCAAGAACTGGAATCTTAGAATCAAGAATAAATTCCTATTAAAGTGGCCAGTCAGTGTACGTCTGAGGGATTAAAAGACGTGACATGACAGGCACATCAGAGCTAAACATTACATTACATTACAGGTATTTAGCAGACGCTCTTATCCAGAGCAACGTACAACATACCCAGTGCAGCCTGGGGAGCAGTTGGGGATTAGGTGCCTTGCTCAAGGGCACTTCAGCCATTCCTACTGGTCCAGGGAATCAAACCGGCGACCTTTTGACCCCAAAGCTCCTTCTCTAACCATTAGGCCATGGCTTCCCCATCTCTGTCTGTTAGGTTTCCTATTTGAACTGTACACTGTTTAGCAATTTCATTCACAGTGATGTTAAACATCTAACTTTCTGCTGTCGTTGTGATTGTTGCTATTATCTGTGACTCAATTTGAAAACTATTACCTTACCAGTGGCGGCTGGTAGTCTTTCAAACAGGGGAGGCTGGTCGATTACGATATTTCCAGATTTTAAAAGAAAAAAGACATCAGTTTTGCCCATACTCTTGCCTCTGATCTGGCTGATTGTTGGCAGCGTCACAAACTGTGAAATAACAGGTTCTTTTGGCCCATTAGCCTACTGTCCAATATACATGATAGTGGTGTTGGGGGGGGTATATTTTAACATTTTATATTTTAAAATTGTGGCATGTTGTTTAAAAATTGATCATTATTGAAAGCAGCTCTTTGTCAGGAACCTCAGCAGTAACAGCAGAGTGTTCTGGAATAGGCACAAGCACTGACCTTGGGGAGCCAAACATAGAGCTGGGTGCCACACATTTCATTCAATGACACTTTCCCTATATTTTACTTATTTTGACTGAGAAATGTTTTATTGACAATTTTGATAACCCTTCACTTTTAATCCAGGTCTATAGTGTGAAATGTTCTCGGCTGTGTTTTTGTTTAAAAATGTTTTCCAAATTGTAGCTGTGTTTAATTCATATCCAGAAAAATATATATTCCAATATAATATACTCAGCATAAACATTTTAAATAGATTCTATATCTTTGGTCCATCCATGACATATTACTAAAGTAGCCTATTTACTGTTGTTGATGTGGGTCACTTGCTGTTAGCCAATTCACTTTCTCGTACCAGGAGAGCTGAAAGGAACGAGTATTATTCCCTACCTTTTTCACCAAGTCAATTTGAGGCGTTGGTCTATCCTGCTCTTTAATTTTAATTTTTTCCTCGAAAGGAAGACTGGCAAATGGCTTCGCCAAAATTAAATTAGCAATGCTTTGCATCCGGGCGGCACGATGGTGTAGTGGTTAGCACTGTCGCCTCACAGCAAGGAGGTCCGGGTTCGAGCCCCGTGGCCGGCGAGGGCCTTTCTGTACGGAGTTTGTATGTTCTCCCTGTGTCCGTGTGGGTTTCCTCCGGGTGCTCCGGTTTCCCCCACAGTCCAAAGACATGCAGGTTAGGTTAACTGGTGACTCTAAATTGACCGTAGGTGTGAATGTGAGTGTGAATGGTTGTCTGTGTCTATGTGTCAGCCCTGTGATGACCTGGCGACTTGTCCAGGGTGTACCCTGCCTTTCACCCGTAGTCAGCTGGGATAGGCTCCAGCTTGCCTGCGACCCTGTAGAACAGGATAAAGCGGCTAGAGATAATGAGATGAGATGCTTGGCATCCGTGCACAGCTTTCTTGCTAGCTGACTAGCCCCCTCAAGTTCAAGTTCAGTCACTCAAATAAACAAAATTTCTGGAACTAAGATAGCAAACTTGACAACACTATATTTACACTTTATTTATAATGAAAATATATACAAACTAAAAAAGCTGGTAGAAACCGTATGTAATGAATGAAATCGAAATGTAAGCTGATCTCTTACAATACACCACAGCACTTGCGAATCCGCATGGGACTGAACTGAAATTCACCGCTGCCTGTCTATATTTGAAACGAGCTGTCAATCAAAGAAAATATCCGGCAGCTTTCACCAATCACCAGTCTCCTCGCGGAAAGCTTTGCCATGTCCCTCCCACTGTGAGGCTTGGAGTCCGTGGGCGGGCATTTTCGCAGTATTTGTCCAATAACCGTCTTGCATTTTGAGATTGAAAAGCGCATAGCTCCCAAATGCCATTGAAGTCCACTGAGGCTGGGAGTCCGTGGGACTCCGTGGGCGGGCGTTTTCGCAGTATTTGTCCAATAATCGTCTTGCATTTTGATATTGAAAGCGCAGAGCTCCCAAATGCCATTGAAGTCCACTGAGGCTGGGACTCCGTGGGCGGGCGTTTTCGCAGTATTTGTCCAATAATCGTCTTGCATTTTGATATTGAAAACGCATAGCTCCCAAATGCCATTGAAGTCCACTGAGGCTGGGCTGCATCGCGTTGTCACGAGGGGGAAAAACTCACGCGCACATTAGGCGAACTGGGGAAAGTTATAATGGAATGATTTCGCACTGTAGTTGGGTTGAGCACATATATTTCTATGATTCTGGATCTGAAATAGCAATGTTATAAGGTTGGCTATAACATAAGCCTAGCGCAATTCATCCTACACAATGGTCGTCATTTTTAGAGGAGGCTGAGCCTCCCTCATTGTCTTAGAGCAATCGCCCGTGTACCTTACGTTAAAAAGTACGAAATGGGTCAAAAGACTTATGCAAAATAGACCTTTCTGTAGATTTAAAGGCTTCAAGAAAGGTTTTTAAAACCAAAACACTAACTGTAATAGGTAAACTGGTTAGCATTAGTCCTTAGTAACTGTCTAGAATCATACAAAAGTATCCGATTTAAACCACAACACTAGTTTGCTTAGTTAGTTTTGGATCAAGTTTTACATGGTGCTATACTGCTTCCACTGTTTATGTTGATATTGCACTATGTGGACACATCGAGTTAATTTCTGTAGACGTGAATTACGCAATTAAAGTAATTGTAACTAGAAACAAATGCACAGTTCCATGGCTTTCTCTTTCAGTTAATTGCTTTTCTTGTCTGGTGAATTTTATTTACACTTGGTCTACAATTAGTTTTCTCTTGTATCGCTATAGCAAAGGGGCCGAAAGCATAAATGCTATGGCTACACCATAGATAATGACACCAGTGAAGACTGTATGCTTAAGATGAAACAGTGCTGGGCTGAGATCTATGAAAAATGTCAGTTGAGATCTATTAGTCAATCTGCCTGACTGCCTATTTGCTATTCTCTACTCTCCATAAAGGCAACATTTATGACCTCAGTGCAAAGGCCAAATTTTCTGTAACTGAGTGCAATGTAGACTAGAGATCCATAAATATTATATGGACGAAAACACTGTGATTAAATCAAATTTTATTCTTACACATTTTAAAATGGGATTTTCAGCAGTTCTACTTCAAACCTTTGACTTTTTTTTTAATCAATCAAGGAGTCACATAAGCTACTTTAAGAACATAAAAAGGAATTTTAACAATCACCAGTTATTTTTTACAAGATCTAAGATAATTTCCAGAGGTTTATTGGATATTAAAATGTCTTGCTTCTCAGTGGAGAGTAAATGAAAAGGTTAAAAACCTGGGCTGAATTTAAAAGAAGACGTTTTTTTACATGGTGAAGAGACATGACAGACTCTTCAGTTATCCAGGAATTTAAAACAGATGAATAAAGTCCAGACTTCAAGCAGTCTTTCTGAAATGCAAAGTAGTAATATGGTAAGATCAAATTCACAGTACTGAGCATTTCAGACTGTACAAAGTGTTCTTTTAGCTTCTCATTATCTCCTTTCTTTTCTTTCACACCATCTGAGAATGATCCATGTGCTCTCGTGTTGTGCTCAAACACAGCAGTTTAACTTAGCACAGATCTCCTGATCCTGCATTAAGGCCATTCACAGTGACATTAACAGAACATTTAAGTCTTCAAGGCTCAGCCTTCAATCTGTCATTAACCATCCATCAAATGCACGACCTTGCTTTTGCTTACTGTTGAGTGTATTGAAGTTTTTTTTTTTTTGTGGAATTGTGCCAATATATAATGATTAAAAGCATGTCCTTGAGCAAACATTGCAGATATGACTGCTAGTGATAGCAAGTCCTATCTGAGTGGGGTGTTAGTCACGCCTTTGACAAATATTAAAGATAGTGGAAGTCTGTTTTATGGTTCAACTGCTCTTGGGTTTGTACACTTCAGTCCCTCCTGTGACCTCAAAGTCAAAGCACCATGAATGAAAGGTTAAGACACTAAAAAAAAAATACTATCCATGCCATGGATGCCATGAGTTTTATATGAAAACAAGGAGATTCAACAGTTCCCATAATGTACAGAACAGTGAATAAGCTTTTCTGGTACCTTCAGGGGAAATCCATATGGAGAGCAGAGAGCCGTGCTATAAAAATATCTTTGCCTCAACTTTGCCAGAACCTTTTATTTATCTCGTAATGTCAGACATAACTTTAGGGGAACATAATGCAGTAATTACAGCATGCAGAAGCATGTTCCAGCTTGTGTGCTAATGAAAATTGTGACCTCAAGGCCTGCTCATGGAGCGAAATTTTTTTTCTGCTCATGTAAATAGAAACTGCAGCAGATACAATGCTCTAATAGTTAGCCTAAGCTCATTCTTTATTTAGATATTTGTTCTACAGACTCAGTGTATATGTATATGGGTCCGTCTCAGAAACTGGTCTCTCATTTGGGACATTATGGTCAAAAAATAAATTTTCTAATTTTACTATTTTTTTTGCATTTACCTAACAATGTTTGTCATGTTTAATAAGAATAAAGATAGTATATTGCTTTATCTGGCCTCCACTGTGGAAGTTTTTTTTTATTACAATTCAAATGCTTTTGGAAAATTTCTCATCTCATCTCATTATCTCTAGCCGCTTTATCCTGTTCTACAGGGTCGCAGGCAAGCTGGAGCCTATCCCAGCTGACTACGGGCGAAAGGCGGGGTACACCCTGGACAAGTCTCCAGGTCATCACAGGGCTGACACATAGACACAGACAACCATTCACACTCACATTCACACCTACGGTCAATTTAGAGTCACCAGTTAACCTAACCTGCATGTCTTTGGACTGTGGGGGAAACCGGAGCACCCAGAGGAAACCCACGCGGACACGGGGAGAACATGCAAACTCTGCACAGAAAGGCCCTCGCCGGCCACGGGTCTCGAACCCGGACCTTCTTGCTGTGAGGCGACAGCGCTAACCACTACACCACCGTGCCACCCGCTTTTGGAAAATTTATTTATATAATTACATCATGAAGAATTAAAGCTCCTCCTTCACAGATGAGTGAAAATATTGAATAAATTTCCTCTTTTTGATTGCTTGGGTTAAAAATGCCAAGTTATGATGACTGAATTGATTATTCACTTAAATATGAATAATATGATACATTTTGGGTATTTGATATGGTGAAATAGGACACAATGGAAAAATCAAGAACACACCGGAAATGAGAATAATGGCAGTGGTAAAAGAACAGTGACTGTACCGGCTGAAGGTCGCGCGGGTCTCTGCTGCGGTGCGCGAGCAATGGGACATCACTACCGCACCGGACAGAGCGTGAGGCTGGGGCGGGGCAAAATGACTGGCCGTAGATTCTATCAGAAGTTCGATCTAAATTGACCATGGTTGCAAAATATTGGCCAAAAATACGCAAACACTACGAAATATGAAAGTAAGATGAAAAAGAAATGTTCTACTGCCTTATACTGCAAGACTAAAACAAAATAAAACTGTCAAAACTCACCTTTTCAGTGATAACGTCCGAACAGATCACTCGCGTAACAGAAAGACCGCAAATGGAAGCACGATCAACTTCTAACTGTTGGAGTGGAAAATTCCATTCTACACATGCAAATTGTTAATGTGTGTCCTTCCCCGCACACAAATAACACGCTACGGTAAAAAATAGACCACAACTCATTTTATAGCTCAGAAATTCATACAAGACCAGCTACCATCGTAACATATTCTGTAAGAAACATATTCTATACCTAACTTTCAGCTTTCGTTTTAAAAAACAAAATCGCAGATTTATAACTAAATTTTTATATGGCGTAGTGATTTTAAGTTACTACTTTTGGTGAGGTAGTGACCTTGACCCTGAGGCTTTCCGTTTAGATCAAAACACACGATCGTATTGGTTTTGGGTATGCGGAAAATGGAGTTACAACAGTGATCAAATATTTTGCATGATGTTTTATTACGGTTATGATTATTCTGTGAGCGCACCAATCCTTAGGTGTATAAAGTTACAACTTAAAATACAATTAGTGATAACTGTAGACTTTTCAGTGGACTACAGCCTTTTTAAGGGAATGCGATGTAGTCAACCATTTATCATGTCCCAGATCAAGCCGCCATTTTTCCACAAATTTGCAGAATTTTTGCCAAATTCTGAATAGAGTATTCACATCGAAGATTTAGTTTTATCTGTATTATTTCTTTCATCATTTTATTTCAAATTAAAACCAATATCACAATTTCAATACCGTATAATTTATTGACTGTGATATATATATATATATATATATATATATATATATATATATATATATATATATATATATATATATATATAAAGTATATAACATTGTCTGGTCTTTTTCCAATCTTCAGCTGTTCAGGTTCGATGAGCTTCTGCCCACTGTAGTCTCAGATTTCTTGGCTTACAGGAGTGGAATCTGATGTGGTCTTCTGCTGTTGTAGCTCATTTTGCTCATTTTCCAGTGATTTGTGTATTCTGAAGTGTATTTCTGTTTACCACGGTTGTAAAGAGTGGTTATTTCAGTTACTGTCGCCTTCCTGTCAGCTTGAATCATTCTGGCCATTCTCCTCTCCTGTTATCTCTGCTGCATTATTTTATGCTCTGTGCTACTGCCATGTGATTTCCTGTTTGGATAAATGCATGAATGTGCAAATGTACAGGGGTTCCTATTAAAGTGGCTGGTGAATCTATGTAGAATCTGTTAGTAAACACTATTAAATATTGATGAATGGGTATAGCCATTATTTATTTACATAAAAGGCTGCTTAAATGTCACTTATTTCAACTGAAAGTTAAGTTTTACACAAAACTACAGCTAGTAAAGTGGGACTTCATTCTTCATTCTACTTTAAAGCCAAACTTGGGACTTTTGTATTTCCAATACATTTGCAATAAATACAAGCACAATAGCAAGTTAGTAATTAAAGCCCTTTGCTGCACCTTTTCCCTATTTTTTTTGCCTGCTACTCACCCCTAACCCCCTACTTCTCCAACCACCACCATGAGGTCCCATTACTGCTGTGATAACGTACGAGGCTAGGCACTCATTCTGTCAATTCAACTGTCAGAAAGTAAGCAGGGGGTGCCACAATGAGATGGTAATTAAACGAGGATGCTGTTGAGTGCTGGGGAGAGATAAAGTGGGGAAGATAACACTGTAGGGAAGACGGAAATGCAATGAGATGACTAGGGGATAGTGGAAAGCAGCCACATACCTCGGTGTTAGGATCAATATCTTTGTGTTGGACTAACCATGACAACTCTAATTAGGCCCAGCATACACCCAGGAACTGGAGTGAAACAAAACTTCTGAGGTCTTACCAAAGCTTTGTGTTAAGGGTCGGCCTGTTGTCTTAGGAACGAAGATGTAATATTTATGACTTTATTTGTTACACTGAAAATCACAAAAGACTACGGGTAGATCTGAATGGTGTAGATTAGTGGTTCTCAGATTGTCCTGCGATCCATAGAGCATATCCAGGGAGTTTTCTATATTGTAAATTTAGTGACAATGGTGGAAATAACAAATATTAGTTATTATTCTATCCACATTCACTGGCTATGAACAATCACGTGCTCTGATTGGCTACTCTACTACTAGGCTGTCAGCTCATATACTGTGATTAGAGAAAAACAAAATGGCGGAGCATGTTGCTGAACCAATTGAGGGCGAAATAAAAACTCTACTCGAAAACAAAACCCCAAAAATTGTTATCTCATCTCATCTCATTATCTCTAGCCGCTTTATCCTTCTACAGGGTCGCAGGCAAGCTGGAGCCTATCCCAGCTGACTACGGGCGAAAGGCGGGGTACACCCTGGACAAGTCGCCAGGTCATCACAGGGCTGACACATAGACACAGACAACCATTCACACCTACGGTCAATTTAGAGTCACCAGTTAACCTAACCTGCATGTCTTTGGACTGTGGGGGAAACCGGAGCACCCGGAGGAAACCCACGCGGACACGGGGAGAACATGCAAACTCCACACAGAAAGGCCCTCGCCGGCCACGGGGCTCAAACCCAGGACCTTCTTGCTGTGAGGCGACAGCGCTAACCACTACACCACCGTGCCGCCCAAAAATTATCAAATATTTAAAAGAAACAGAAATAGGTAAAAGAAAATAGCGTTGTAAACCCCCCCCCCCCCCCCCAATATCTCCTGTTCCACACTCCAGCCCAGTCTGTGGTGGTAATGCACCTTTAAGTTGCTTTGCCAACCGCCAAAAAACCCTAAAGAAGAAGAAGAAGAAAACCCCCCAAAATACAAAAAAAGCACCAAAGTATGGAATAGAAGTATTTGATAGTAAGAACGTATCTTTTTTTTATTTTTCAAGAATTATTATTTTTACAGCATTTTTCACAAATTGCTACTGTCATTTTGCTGGTTTGTTTACATTCTAAGCGGAAATTATTTTGTCAGACGTCTTGTATAAAGTTTTTATTTATCAAATTTTCAAAAAATTAAAATAAAAATGCTCTGTTTCTCAAACTCCAGTGAATGTGGATAGAATAAAACAGTTCTAACACTCAATCTCGTCGTACATGGCTTATAGTCAACTCGGTGCTACGCGCCTCATCGGCTATCAGCTCATGTACGACTCGATTTCATGGAATAACTGTGAAATATATTATCATTATATCAATATTATGTTAGTTTATTTATTATTGGCTTAATAGCCTATTTTAGTCTAGTTCTGTGAATTGAATGGGTTAAATCCAAAATAAAAAAAACAAGTATTATCACCAATAATGTTCACTTGGATTAAATTATTTCTTGCTTGTGGAAAGTTCTGTAATTGAAAGATTTCTAGCTGTAATAAATAGACAGAGTATTACTGTATACATTTAAATAATGTTCATAAAATATGTGGGTGTGTGGAATTTATTTTATAGTCCCATCTTTGTCATTCAGCTATTCATCTTGAAGCATGTTATTCACTGAGTCCTCTAGCAGTGAAAGTAATAGCAAAAGTATGTACAAGACTGAGAAATCTAAGTCTGAAGCCACTGACTGGTTCTTAAAGATGCATTGCCTTCATTGTAGTTGCACTACTGCTCTGATCTTTTCGAGTTTAATTCCTATCATATGGCTCACTGAAGCACCAGTCACTCTGTGCACTTGTACAATGTGAGACAGTGAAACAAACCCTTGCCTCAATTAATGTCTCAGACCCAATCGGTATTCTGTGCTTGCTTGTTTAGACGAGAACAAGAACAACGAGATTTATGCCATTCATTTCCATAATATCAGATTCAAAGGTTGAGCACATCAACAAACTTAATCAAGTCATAAATTGCAAGACAAGTGACAAGAACATGAAAGCTCCTGGGGTTTGGTTTTGAACCTGTTTTCAAACTTTGGTTGTTTGGTCTCTGCGACTTTGTATCTATGCAGTTGTGTGGATTATGCATCATTCTGTAGCTGCAGGCAAGTGTGGATGCATCTAACCTTTTGTAATTCAGTGTTTGGGTGCCGCTAGTATTAAAGTGCTCTAGTCTGTGCAGTATTAACATTTTTATGGGATAAGAGGGCAAGCTGTAAGTTCGGTTTATTGGTTGGTATAATAAATCGGTTTTTATTAAACTCCCAGGACCTGCTGGTGGAATTAGACATACATTCCTCACTCTCCTAACTACATACAGCACGTTTCCAATTACTTTCAGTGTAATTACTAAAACAATGCTTTAAAGCTCAACTGAAGCACAAGGATTAAAAGGGTTAAAGTACAGCACTAGGCATCTGTAATGAAGTATCGGCCTTCCAGTTAAAACTGCTGTCCACACACTAATAGTAAAGGCCTATAAGTCATAT
Source organism: Neoarius graeffei (assembly GCF_027579695.1). Lineage (NCBI taxonomy): Eukaryota > Metazoa > Chordata > Actinopteri > Siluriformes > Ariidae > Neoarius > Neoarius graeffei. The sequence continues at coordinate 37,640,702 of NC_083592.1, forward strand.
CAGGAAAAAAAGAGGGAGAGAGAGAGAGAGAGAGAGAGAGAGAGAGAGAGACCTTGCCACATCCTAACAAATGAACCTTTTCTCCCTAAATCCACTCTCCGCTGTCTCTACTCTCTTTGTTTAACCTTTCAGAGTGTGATGTAATGTGTCAGCTGCTCTCGGCTGCATTTCATGAAAGTTTCGTAACGCTTTGTTAACTTCGGATTACGAGAGTTCTTTAATTAATGGGCATTTCTCAAAACTCTTTTTAACTAAAGTATTGCACAAACTCATTTGTAAACTAACATGACGCATTCATTATTCACTGAGTGCTTCTTTATTCGGATGTAATGCAGTTTAAAAACTTCAAAGCAACAAAAATAGTTTACTTAACAAAATAATTAAGTCTAATTATATAGCTGGTCTTTACTAATTAAGCTCACATGCCCATTGTTCTAATATGGGAAGTCAGATGATGGTGATCATGCACTAAGGATGGAAACAGAGTCTGCCAAGTGGAGCTGTTTGTCCCAGTGCTGTGCTGCAATCAAATATACACCCTATGGGAATTAGAAGTGGTTTACTACGTGGTCATAATGGATTTCCTCGAGATGTCTGTTTGATACTGCCACACAAACAATAATGTGTAACCTAAATAAGTCTTTGCATCCTGAAGGAAAGTGTAGTTTATACATTTTTGCTCATTCGTCTTGGTCACAGTATACACTTCCCTTGTTCACTGGGCAAGATAGATGGTACCTACTGTATATGGAAGGCATATTTATTTATTTATTTATTTATTTATTTTAATTGGGGCGGCACGGTGGTGTAGTGGTTAGCGCTGTCGCCTCACAGCAAGAAGGTCCTGGGTTCGAGCCCCGGGGCCGGCGAGGGCCTTTCTGTGTGGAGTTTGCATGTTCTCCCCGTGTCCGCGTGGGTTTTCTCCGGGTGCTCCGGTTTCCCCCACAGTCCAAAGACATGCAGGTTAGGTTAACTGGTGACTCTAAATTGACCGTAGGTGTGAATGTGAATGGTTGTCTGTGTCTATGTGTCAGCCCTGTGATGACCTGGGGACTTGTCCAGGGTGTACCCCGCCTTTCGCCCGTAGTCAGCTGGGATAGGCTCCAGCTTGCCTGCGACCCTGTAGAACAGGATAAAGCGGCTAGAGATAATGAGATGAGATGAGATTTTAATTGTGCCTCTGAGAGCTCTGATGCTTTGCAAGAATTGTAAATATTCAATTAAAATTTCCACATAATTTTCCTCATAGCATCCCAATCCCTGGTTAAATGTTTCTATATCTAGTTTCTGCGTGTAGTAAGAATTGTTTTGTGGGAATAATTGCTAGTTTGACTGTGATACATCCCTAAAAACATCTCGTTTTTATTTACATTTTTTTTCCCTCTGCATGACAACCTACCATTTAGAAAATAATATAACTTATTCCTTTCTTTCTTGCACCTCTCTTGTCTTCCTTGCTTCCAAGTGTTAGTTCTGTTTGATTATGCTTACATCTGTTCTCTGCCATTTAAAAATACTGTTCATTGACTGTTTGCTGTCCCAGTCGCTGATCCATGGATACGAGTTACCTCCAGACTTTCAATTGATTTTTGACTATTGACTTGTTCTGCTTTTTACCACAATCGAGCTGGAGAACTTTTAGTTAAATGTCTGCTAATTTCAGCTTTCAGGAAACAATGGCAAAGCAAGTTCGGAAGTTTTTCATTAAGTTGCTTGTTATACACTACACTGGCAGAAATAGGGGTAAAGCAGGAGCCTGTTTCTGTCCCTCAAGGTACTGTCTACACTAATGTACCCCCTAGAGCTCATTATTGGACCTCAAGGTAACTATGTGTACCTTTTTAGGGCCATAAAGGTACATATATGTTCCCGAACAGTATTTAAAGAGAACAAATAAGTACCTTAGAGGGTACTGCCCTAGTGACAAGCCATTGTACTCCTAAAGGTACAATCATGTACTTTATTTTCTGAGAGTGTATATACTGTAAGATTCCTGAGTTTCTGGAAAATGCACCCCTGGTTATGTTTGCTAAAGGCATGTCCAATATCTGACGGATGTCGCATTATTGTGGCATATTATTTATGGAGGCTGTGCTTATTGGCTCATAACAGACTTTGACATGACCTGCGTCTGAAGCTAGTGATTTGGAGCAAGTCTCAGGCCAGCCAGTAGTGCATGAATCACAGAGGAAGTGACAACCATTTGTTGTGTAAATCTAAAAGATAAAAGTAAGACAATATACCGTAGAAAAGCAGCGCCTTGGCATCTAATTAGTCCCTGGTTAATGTTGCTGAGGTCAAATTAGTTTTTTGTCTCAGGGTATTTTGAATTATTTCACTTCCACTGCAGGGTGCAGGTGCACGGATCACACTTAATATATGAACATAAGGATGAGGAGTAGCAGTGAGACACCTGGATCCTACAGGGGGAAGAGCTGAGTACTCTTAATATGGAGCAGGACGCAGCAGCATAAATAAGTGCTGCATCGTCAGAATGCTGGGGCACGGCTAGTGTCAGCTCCACCAGGGTCCAGATAACCAGTGAAGCAAATATGTGCAGACCTGTTTTAAAATACCTTATTTAATGGAATACCACATCAGAAAATGCTAATTATGGATTAAAGCAAAGAGCAAAGAGTTGAATCTTTAATTAACAAAGGGTTCCTCGCTCACTTTGGACCTTAATTTATTGAGAATGCCAAAAGTTTTATTTTCTGATTTATACATTGCATAAATAATGTCACATAAAATAAAATAATGGACAGAAACAACTGTTTTATATATGGTTTCGGGATGTGTTATTTGTTCCTGACAGATGTCCGCATAATTATACATCAAGTATAAGGTTGATTAAGGAATTAAAAAAAAAAAAACATGTTCCCTTTATATAATAATAATAATAATAATAATAATAATTATTATTATTATTATTAAAGCGGCTAGAGATAATGAGATGAGATTATTATTATTAATTTTTTTAGGAACTTTAAGTCATAATTTTAAGGAATTATTTGTTATTTTGAGATCCTAAGTCTATTATTTAATGATAATTAGTCAATGGATTTATTTACCACATTTCTTTAAACTGCACACTTAATACTTTACTCTTCGGCTGTCTTCATTTACGCATACAATCATTATCCTGGTAGTGCCATTTAGGCTGTGATTTATCACACGATGGGTGTTAGATTAATTAATTTGCATTAACGCCACCCTATATTTTGCACCTTTAAGCACCAACACCCCAACATATACATGGCACGATGAGTTTTGCTGTTTTTACGCACACACCTAAATCATGGGCTTAGTTCATTACTTGGAATTTTACTGCTTTGGAGTGATTCATTTCTTTCAAGTAATGCTTTCAGTAACATCCGCAGCCCCTCCAAAAGTATTGGAACAGCAAGGCAAGTTCTTGGGTTTGAGATCAAAAGATGAACATGAGCCAATGGATCTGATCAATGGATCAGTTTTTGTTTCCTAATATTTGCATGTAGATGTGTTAAACAACTTAGAACATGGCACATTTTGTTTGAACCCACCCATTTTTCAAGTGATCAAAAATATTGGAACATGTGCCTGACAGTCGTTTCATGTTACACAGTTGTGCCTGTTAAAATGATCGATTGTTTAAACAAGTAATACTTTTTAATGGTTCTGAATGTTTACTCTTCTCTTGAACCCTGGGTTTCACCTGTGAAGATTGCTGTTATTATTATAATGGATAAACCAGCATGAAGATCAGAGAGCTGTTTGAGAAAAGCAAGTCATTTTAAAGCTGAGAAAGAGGGAAATCAACCTTTTGATTGAAGTCATTGCACAAGATGTAAACCACTCATCAGCAGTAATAAGGCCATCGGAAGGCCAAATTGGAATTTGCAAAGAAATACAGAGATGCAAAAGTTCTGGAACCAAGATTAACCTCTATTAAAGTGATGGAAAGGCCAAAGTGTGGAGAATGAAAGGAACTGCTCATGATCCAAAACATACAAGCTGATCAGTTAAGCACGGCAGAGATGTGTCATGGCTTGGGCTTGCATGGCTGCTTCTGGAACAAACTCACTAATCTTTATTAGTGATGTAGCCAAGAAGAAGAAGCCAAGAAGCCTTTATTTGTCACATGTACACTCAAGCACAGACTGAAGCACACAGTGAAATTTAACCTCTGGATTGAACCCATCTGAAGCAGTGAACACACACATGCACACACAAGTGAGCAATAAACACACACACACACACACACACACACACACACACACACACCAGTGCAGTGGGCAACTATGCTACAGCACCCAGGGAGCAGTTGCGGGTCAGGTGCCTTGCTCAAGGGCACTTCAGCCCAACCTCAGGCCATGGCTGCCCTATGTTAACCGAACCTGCATGTCTTTGGACTGTAGGGGAAACCGGAGCACCCGGAGGAAACCCACACAGACACGGGGAGAACATGCAAACTCCACACAGAAAGGCCCTCATCGGCCACTGGGCTTGAACCCAGGACCTTCTTTCTGTGAGGCAACAGTGCTAACCACTACACCACCATGCCACCCCTCTAGCTGTTTCAGATTTATAAAATTATTCTCATGGAGTATGCAACAGATAGAGCATGTAGCGTGTCCAAAATTATGCAATTTTCAATTTTCTCATTAGGATACACACTGCAATATGAGATACACAATGGGATAAAAATCTGACTCATGGGTAATCAGGCTCATTTCATTTCATAATACACTCCACTACAAAAACTTCATTGCTTTAAAAGGTTTCTCCTTTTCATGGTATCTTCAATCTAGTATAATCTAGTATCTTAGTATTGTTTAATCACCGTGTATCACAATCACACTGAAAATAAGATGTGTTTTGTCTGACTTTAAACTCACACAGCCCACATTATTCTGTTCAGCTGTAGTCTTTTTTACTCAGGGACAAAAATAAACCTGTACACCACAAGGACAAAAGCCTCCCTGCACTGACATGCTTCAGACATACGAGCTCCTCGGGTGCACAGAGCGAGGGAGGAGGGTGGCACGATTTTTTCAAACAACCCTACAGCTGCAGTTGGAGTTATTATCTGCCAAAGACCCTAGACCACGAGATCTGAACCCTATACCGCTCTGGGATGGTGTCCGTGTGGGACAGGAAGGAAAAAAAAACAAAAAAAACCCCACACCACATCCACAGTGGTCCTCTTGAAGAAGATGTCATTACAGTCTGCTGCTGCATTTGCACATGGACTTGTATTGTTAAATATTCATGGATTTGAGAAGCACACTACAGAGCACACACCGACTCACTGAGGGCAAGATACACACAAAGATAATAAGTGTTCATTTCATCGCACGGTGTTCAAACACACAGTGTATATTTTAAGTCGGCCATATTACAACTTCATTCAGTCTCCTACGTAGGATGAAAATAAAAATGAGAGCGAGAAAGCAATTGTCAGCTGTTTATTGTGATTTCTATTCGCAAGGGTACTTAGCATTTGAAGCCTGTCAGGATTCCAATTGACATACTACAGGATCAGTGGGCCAAGTGAAAGAAATCACGGAAGGTGAAGGCTTTCATGTCATATGATCCGTGGCAGATTCCGGCTGTCAGACCTCTTTTTTAATCTTGAATGGCAGCGCTGAAGGAGAAAGGCATCGTTTTAGCCTTCTGTCTCTCACATAAAAATAAATAACTAAAGACTCAGAAAACACATACCCATTCCACTCATTGATTTGTATCATTTTTCACCACTTTAGCTTAGATTACGGCATAGCAAAAGCATTGTTCCGCTTGAATACTTGCCAAATTCCGGATCGTTCCTCTAAACATTGAAAGTAGCACAATGTTGGAATGTTTATTTTACATTTCAGTTTAGTTCATGCATAATTTAGTATTAGTCACGGTTCTTTGTTTAACTTCATGTAAAAGGGAAAGAAATTGGAGCATACTTTGAATTCCATCTGACTTCCTTCCTCCTCTCTCTCTCTCTCTCTCTCTCTCTCTCTCTCAGTGTTGCTTGCTCACCCAAATCTAAAAATCTAATTAAATGTGCTGAGCTTATTGCTTGCTTGATTTATGAAAGCAGTAATGAGATGAGCACCGATATAATTTTAGTAAATCAGAACTTTAGATAGAAATAAACAGTGATGGATTACGCCTCATATTATTCATCTTCTTGTCCTGTCTATGCTCCTCCATGCATTAAAAATGTGTCTACTCTGGTTGGCAGGTACTTCAGGTCGGGAGCCCCACCGGTCATCAACCCCTTGAACACCCGTTTCCCAAAGGACACCATCGTCCCAGGCTCCTTTGCTGTCACGCTGACATGGACGCTGCCCAACCGTACTACCGGGGTGTTCAATGTTACCAGCCCTCTCCCTGGAGACTGGTTCTTGGCTGCACATCTGCCAAAGGATGAAGGGAAAATCTCTGTCAAGGTGAGAGCAGACTGTGAGCTCATTATTAAGCATTTTATGCAAATGTTATTGATTCTGGTAGAAGCCTTTTGTTCATAATGCTAAATCAAACATTCAGACCTCTTGTATAATAGCTGTCATCGTGTTAGCTGGCTATGGAAAATTAAGAGCAAATGTGTTATTCTTGTCAGTCATGAATTATTACTAATGCACTCAGGTGCCAAATGTGTGTAGTTATAATAATCGATTTTCTCTGTTGGAAAGCCATAATATAAAACGGATTGTTCTTGAATTAATGTACATACAAGTTTTATGAACTAAATGACTTTTCTAAACTTTGATACACTAAATGAGTATCCCATGTACAATAAGGATGCAACCAAATATGAATATATTACTTGGAATTAACAGATAATGTGTTCTAAACAGATATGAATAAGAGGTGCACGATTATTATTATTTTTTTTTGTCAGAAAGGTTCACAAGGTATCTGGCTGAGACTGAACTGGAACTGGGATCCTTTGGGTTCCGACAAAAAGCTTGTGCAAATAGGAGGCACAATAGGGTGGAGCTAATTTTTAAAGTTATTAAATATGACCATCTTACCACCTAATTTGATTTCTATATATATAAAAATAATTCTGGTAAAATACAGGGTTAGTCAAAATTACGTTAACATTAATGGATTATTTTTCTCCTGAATGTGTGGTGCGCCGTGACCGCTGCTGGCGTAATTGGGCCCTACTTTTTTGACACCCTAAGAGTGACGTCAGACGTCTACTTACAGATGATGCAGCAGTACGCCATTGATGAACTTCCACTACAGATCCGATTGGTTTCTACCATTTAAGTGTTAACATAATTTTGACTAACCCTGTATTAACAAAAATGAAGAAATCTAACTGGTAGCTCAATCAGCATGAAGTTCAGCAGCCAAGCCACAAAGTCCGCCACAATTAAGTACTGCTGTCATTAGAGGCATTATTCAATATAGGGCCTACAATAATACTACACTGGAATGGACTGGGACAGCATTAAATGTTATCAATTTATTAAGGGTTTATTGCAAAGTATACAGTGAAATGTACACTGTGCAATTGTTATAGTGTTAATCATTTAAAAAACCGATCACTAACATTATGGAGCTAAGCTAACTGATCTAGCTGATCCCATCCCACAGTGCCTGACAACTTAAGCTGAAAATACGCTTAGGAAAAAAGCCTCTACTGGCCCTAGGTCTACCTATACCCATATTGAAGACACTTTTTTGGGTACCTCTGAAGTCTGGATACAGAACTAGTGCATGGTAAATATGCCACATTGCTATAATTGTCAATGTATAAATAAACTATTTTGCTGAACAATATTTTTTTCATTTACTTTACTGATAAATATATCAAAAAGAAACGGCATGGTGGTGTAGTGGTTAGCGCTGTCGCCTCACAGCAAAAAGGTCCTGGGTTCGAGCCCCGTGGCTGGCGAGGGCCTTTCTGTGTGGGGTTTGCATGTTGTCCGTGTGGGTTTCCTCCGGGTGCTCCGGTTTCCCCCACAGTCCAAAGACATGCAGGTTAGGTTAACTGGTGACTCTAAGGCTACATCCACATGACAACGGCAACGAGATTTTATAAAAAAAAATATCGCGTCCACATGGGCAATGGATCAGTAAAATATCAGGTACATATGGCAACGCTACGCTTGCTGAAAACGAAGCAATACACATGCAACACCTCTACGTGCGCTGTAAGACCGTCCCATCGGAGACACCAGAACAATAGAAGAAGTAGGATGCATGCGCATAAACCCCTTCTTCTACCCGGCATGAAGCACTCACAGGAACAAGCACACAACAACAAGAAGAAGATGGCTGCGACTACGCGAGGAAATCGTGCCTTCTGTGTGTACAAATTAGTTTTATTAGTGTGCATAGTTTTATATAACTTAATTTTCTTATTGTGTGTGAACATTTTGAAAAGCATTTTTATATAATTTATATAACTTTTTATATTGTGTGTGAACATTTTGAAAAGCAGTCTTATCCAATAAAAAAAAGAAATTCAAGAAATGGTTCAGTTACTTGTTTATTTAAAAGAAAAGCTGTATACAAAAGTGAATGCAATGCAGTGGTTCATACAAAACAGCGAGAGTGCTGCTTGTTCTAGTCATGTGGTTGTGACGTCATCGTAAACAAATCCGTTCTACTCATCCAGACGACTTCGCAACGGCGCCGTTGCCAGATTTTTCCATTCTGGAACCTGTTCTTGTTTTGGGGCACCCAAAACGCCGGTGCCGTGTGGATGCCAGGCCGAAATGATAAAAATTTTATCAGATTCACCTGAATCCGTTGCCGTGTGGACAGCCTCTAAATTGACCGTAGGTGTGAATGTGAGTGTGAATGGTTGTTTGTCTCTATGTGTCAGCCCTGTGATGACCTGGTGACTTGTCCAGGGTGTACCCCGCCTCTTGTCCGTAGTCAGCTGGGATAGGCTCCAGCTTGCCTGTGACCCTGTAGAACAGGATAAAGCGGCTACAGATAATGAGATGAGATGAGATGTTCTGAATCTGTAGTTCTGTACAATATATACAAATACAGAAAATAAGAAAATAAAATTATATAAATCATACATTAAACAAGAAGCCGTCACAGTGAGCTTTATCACAGAAATGCAAAGGGCTAGAATTGTATATGAACTATATAATAATATAGTTTACAATTTGTACACACGGCAACAGATGTAAATAAAATAAATAAATATAAATGAACAACTGGTGATATAGTACCGACTAGTAATCTTCGAGTTGATTGAGCTGCCATTAAAATTTAAGATATAATGCACAAACTTTGTCTATATGGTTTTTAGTACAAATGGAATGTGTTCAGGGGTAAGATCAAATAAAATGAATGAAAAAAATTTTCTGTCATTTAAGCTGCACAAGAGGCGGCACGGTGGTGTAGTGGTTAGCGCTGTCGCCTCACAGCAAGAAGGTCCTGGGTTCGAGCCCCGGGGCCATCGAGGGCCTTTCTGTGTGGAGTTTGCATGTTCTCCCCGTGTCCGCGTGGGTTTCCTCCGGGTGCTCCGGTTTCCCCCACAGTCCAAAGACATGCAGGTTAGGTTAACTGGTGACTCTAAATTGACCGTAGGTGTGAATGTGAGTGTGAATGGTTGTCTGTGTCTATGTGTCAGCCCTGTGATGACCTGGTGACTTGTCCAGGGTGTACCCCGCCTTTCGCCCGTAGTCAGCTGGGATAGGCTCCAGCTTGTCTGTGACCCTGTAGAAGGATAAAGCGGCTAGAGATAATGAGATGAGATGAGAAGCTGCACAAGTCAGATATGAAGCTCATATGGAGAAAAAAAGACCACACTTTTTTAAGACGCAATGCATTTACAGCATTAATTCAGTCATTCTTAGTGGTCACAGGCATGTTGGATTAAGGGCCCGGTCCCACAACACTGATAACTATAACTCTACCTATAACTACAACTGTGACTGTACGTCTACCTGAATTTAGTTCCAGTCTGGAGCAGTCACACCACAACTATAAGCCTGACTATAATATCGGTAGGTCCTGACACTCAGGTAAGTAAATATACATGATTGTTGGTTATCGTGGGAAAATGTAGCGGTTGTATGCTGTTTGTGTGCACACCCAGTGCACTCAGCAGCACGCAATGGCTGATAGTAACAGCGACGAAGAGCTGCTTTTGATGCTCATCTTCGACACTTCTATTATCAGCTTCTCCTCCATGATGCAACAAGGATGTACAAAGATGCCCGGGGAAAAATAGCACGTGCTCAGACAATGTCACATGAAAACAATTACCTGATTGGTCAGATGTTTTATCAGATCAGGGTCAGGCCTGGAAAAATCACTCCAGAAGCAACTCACCGATATGGATAAACCCAGGCCTGGGCTATAGGGATCATTATCGGTCTGGAGTGACCACCAACCACATAAACTGCAGGGGACTGCTTTATTTATAGTTATCGTTATGGTTTTCAGTCTTGTGGGACCTGGGGCCTCATGTACAAAGACCTGCGTGGATTTCCCACTAAATATGTGCGCACGTCAAAATCGGGAAATTTGCGTATGACCAAAAAAATCCGGATGTATCAATCAGTGCGTACGAAGGTTTCCACGCACTCTCCTGTTGTACATCCCAATCAACGTGGAATTCGGCGCACATGCACGAGCCCCGTTCCCCGCCCCGTCTCCTCCCTCAATTATTCCACACTGAATATGTTAATTAGTATAAATAGACCTGCAGTAAGGCCCACGTTAGGTAAAAGACATGGCAACTTTTACTAACGCGTTAATGTTAATTAAATGTTAGAAATCTCGCGTTAATCAAATTAACATTTAACATTTATTATTAACATTTAACATTAACATTTATTCGCGTTAATCCCTGCCTTTAGCACAGTGTAATAGAATTCACATACATCACTTAATTGTTCTGTCACCTCCAATTAAAGTGATGTTCAAAGTGTATGCTATGAGACATGCAACGGTCACTGATTGTATGCCACTGAATGTGAATGTAGCCTATACCAAGATAACGGTATGATTCGCATCGTCCGCAGTGCCTGCGCCACAATGAGTGTCTATTTGAGTTACATGGGTTTTGAAAACAAAAAAACACCTTTAGTTCTCTAATGTGTACATTTTTTCGGGGACACCCTGTATTTGAGGAAATGTCTTCCTCTCTTAGTAGGCCCAATATTCCTAGCCACATGTAACCAGAAATAAAACATGTGCACATATTTTCCACAATAGGATTTTAATGACAAATGCAGGGTGCCAGGGAACAACAGGAGGCCCCCAGTCCATCCCACCTGAGCAGGAAGAGGACCCCCAGCCGAGCGGATCCAGCGTCACTGTCACCTGCCCCCCTTCTCCACCGCCTGCCCCTGTCGCCGGGTCCACAGGCCGGGTGCTGACGCGCGCGGTCCTTGAGTCGCAGGGGGAAATTTTAAAGGGGATACAGGCGATTAACGACAACCTCGAGGGAATCCGCGAGGAATTGAAGGAACTGAATAACACATTAAAAGAATATCTTAAAAAATGAATGGTGTCCCGTGTCCCGTCTGTCCTTACCTTTTCACATTGTGGCTATTAAGCGCTGCCGGGTTTGTATGCCATGTCGCTGTGGCACCTCGTTGTGAGGCCCAGGGTCTGGGTCCTCCGGCAGGTCTCGCTCCATTATTGGCACGCCGTGCCGCTGCGCCACGTTGTGTAACACGCCACACACCGCGGTTGTGTCTGATTTGTACGCACTTGGAAATCGTTTCATATATTGATCTTGGTAATTATGTGATAAGGCTACCCCACGCAACATCAACTAATAATATTTCAGTCTGACACCTCGCGGCAAATGCGCGAGGAAGATCTATTAAGCTAGCTGCAATGCATGGTCCTGCATGTGCATTCTTTAATTTAATTAATTAACCAATAGTCAATGGGAATAATATCGAAATGATATTGCTGGGGTTTCTCATTTCCCGTAATTACAATATGGAAGGGATGGTTGATGGATCTGTTGGCATTTACCCAACAGTCTCGCATTATGTGTCTCGACAATGTCGTATGACTGACATACATTTCAATTCACGCATCCTGATGTTCTGATGCATTTTTGGATGCCTCTTATCGCCATGTCATGACTCTTGACCGAGTAGGCCTAAATGTAGTTGCGTTGCTCTGCCTCTAAGTGTCGCCAAGTACCAAGATGCACCAGAAATGTGCGTACGCCAGCCATGAGGTTTGCGTAGAGTACCGCACTTTTCCACGCCAAGTCAATCTTTGTACATACGAATGTTTGCGCAGAAAGTGACGTACGTAGCTTTTTTGTGCGTACGCAAGCTTTGTACATGAGGCCCCGGGCCTTAAATTAGGCTACTAGTTTGTTTATATTTTAAGAAATAGGTCTCATTAGAAAATATTACTGACATGTACATTTCAAACAACATGCACACATGCCTAGTTAAGACTAATGTTTTTTTTTCCCTCCCTCACCTCCAGTGTTTTTTAGTATCCGGGGCAGTGAGTTAGGGTTAAAAACAACAACAACAACAACAAAACTTCTGTTTCAGGTCACACGGACTTGTTTTGGGATCTGAATACAGCTCCAGATATAGAAATTTGAAGCACTAAACAGATACAGATAGTGTCATTGTGTTGCACGTGTAGTCTGCATACATGAAAAAGCACACACGTGGTGTTGAAGAAACAGTTACTACAAACACTTGCAAGTCTTTCATGACAAAATGTTAGCTCCGAATTAGAGCAGTTGGATCTATGTCTCATTTTTCCTCTGGACAAATACAGTCAATCTGTTTATTTTCTCAGAGCACAATAATCAGGGTTATAGTGAGGGTCGATCATGCATTATGGGATATGCTTAAATTATTCTGTGTCAGCAGCGACAAAATTAGGATCGAACAATGGCTTTCTGCAAGTTAAAACAAATGCACAGCAGACTGTGAAACTGAAGTAGGAAAAAAGGAAGCAACAAATAAAGCACATTTAAAGGATTCATGTTCATACCCTAACGTTCTGAATACTTGTACACAAATTAGCACATGTTGCGCACTTATGACCATCATTATTGAGCCCACAATGGATATAAAACTAATGGTTTTATTGCATGTTTTAAATCAAATGTGCTTTTTATTGTTTGTTGACACTATTTCTTTAGTGTGCAATAAGAGTGCATCTAGATACAGGCTTAACGACGTGTGGAAAACATGCACAATCAATAACAAGGAATAGCTTGGCTATGCCAGCTAGTTAGTGTTGTCTTTGCACATAATATAAATGCTTTCTTACACCTAATGAATGATTTGTGTGAAATTGCTTGTTCAAAAAAAAAAAAATCTCTCATGATCTAACAATCTATATAAATCCCAGATTCTTGAAGAGTTTCATAAATATGCAAAGATTGTTCTCTATCCCTCCACCCACTGGCATTCATAACTGGCTGCTTATAGTGTGGTTTGTTTGTACATCATGGACAAATGTAAGGATATTTCACTCAGCTGAAGGATATTTTCACTCATCAGTTTTGATTTTATGTGTAGAGATTAGTGTCAAAATGTAAAGGCTTCTGTGGTGTATGAATATTTCTGAGCAAAACATTGGAATGTTATACACTTGGAACTGGACTATATTGCAATATGGCTTTGATCAAAGCTAAACACTAAATAAAATATGATGCAACATGGATTTAATATAGCACGTGTTTTTGGACAACTGACGGCTTATCAGACGCTCGCTGGCCGTGCTGTGAAAACTGTCCATGCAGACGCTCATCTAAGTTTCCAAATCTGTCATTGCTTAACTCTTGAATATGTTTTATCATGAATACTGTCATTAAAAAGCTTATAATTTCTGCTTTCCAAAGAAATGTATCTCGTTAAGATCTGTTCAGTACTTTGGGAGTAACAGCAGGTTGAAGTTGGTACAAGAGAGTTCATTCTTTGCTCGCGTGACATTGGGAAACTGACGGTGCTTTTTGAGTCATGGGAAAGCGGTCAGGCTCTCTCTCTTCTGATCGGTTTCCAACTGGGTTACTCATGAATATCAATCAGATAACTTTTATAGTGATGTTCTCTCGCTCTGACTGTTTCTGATGAAGTATTCAGCAAAAATTGTCCATCTGCTAGTTTTGATGTTATGATTCACGGGAGACTTTGAAGTGAGTTTTCATAGCTTTACTTACTTATTTTTTTTTCAAATCAAACCGATTCCTGTCAATAAATAACTATTTTAGAATATAACTGGAGTTGTTTTGATGAAAAATATTGAGGTCTTAGTGGTCGGAATGAGATTTAAAAAACCAGAAGTCAGAAATGTGAGTGTCAATTTCAGTTCAGTTAAATGGAATTATTTATTGGATGTGGATCACACAGTTTTTTCAGGTTCGCCTTGAAAACAGTGAATATTAATTGAAATAATCATTTATATTCTTTCATATAAACACTAGTAGGCCCTGCTTAGAAATACAAAGCCCTACAGAGCACAACGAGGGTATTAGAAATATTTTTTCATTACTTTTTTACTGAGTTTACCAATTTAACATTTTTGCCTAATTAGCATAATTAATATTTATTAAATACTAATTTGCATGATTTGTTTTTATTAATGTTTTAAACTTTGTATTCAGTATACAACCATCTATGTGCCTGCCAATTTCAATGTAAATATCTTGAAAAATAAAAAAAAGTTATTAAGAAAAAACATTTGATCTCATTCGTTAATGAAGCCCATTTTGGACAATGTGATCCGAATACAGAATATTACGGCAGTTTTCTAAAAATTAAGCCGTTTTTTCAATCTTTGATTTGTAATATCTCAAGAACGGATAAACACATTTTAATTCTGTAAAAAAGTATGTTGTCCTGCATTCAATTCTGAATTCAATGAGAGCAGTTTCAAGCAATTTGGACTGAATTTTCACCTGATATGCCTACTGTAAGGAAAATATCATACCTCTGTATATGATAACTGTGGTGCCTTTACACAATTCATTCATTTTCTTCATATAACTGAATACTAATATAGATATGAATAGGAGATGCATTATTCATTTAAAAAAAAAACTTTTTTTTTGTTCAGAATGAAAGGTTGCCAGAAAGGTTAACAGCGCATCTGATTATCACTAAAGGTTTGTGTCCGTAGATAAACACAGTAAAAAGTCGTGTGAGTGGGAGGTTTTTACTTTCATGCAAGCATACAGTAAGTGAGTTGTTAGATATGAAATTCATGAGCTGCGTGATGCATTTGCATCATTCAATCATTCATCATTAGTAACTGCCTGGTCAGAGTTGCAGTTTTTTAAAATTAGGTGACTAGTTTGTTCAACTTTTTGAAAAAGAACCCACTAAATTCATTAGAATACATCACAGGCAAGTACAAACAGGATAATCACTGCATGAATGGAATTAAAAAAAAAAAAAAACTGGCCCATGCACGCTCTTTTTCATTGGAGACCAATTATGAACTGTCACAGCCAGACTTCACGGAGCATGCTGATAGTGCTGGTATTTCTTTCTCTTTTTTCCCACCAGTGTTTCTGGTTGCTTAGTGGTATTTTTTTTAAAGCCTTTCTGTTTAGGCCATGCTCACTTTTGGTTTAATTCCAAATCCATATTTGAAGCACTAAACAGATAAAAATACAGATACAGATAATGGCATTGTGTTACAGTCCTAATATTAAAATGATATTCTCCAGACCTGAAGAATAATATTAATACGTCTAGAACAGGTGGCACGGTGGTGTAGTGGTTAGCGCTGTCGCCTCACAGCAAGAAGGTCCGGGTTCGAGCCCCGTGGCCGGCGAGGGCCTTTCTGTGCGGAGTTTGCATGTTCTCCCCGTGTCCGCGTGGGTTTCCTCCGGGTGCTCCGGTTTCCCCCACAGTCCAAAGACATGCGGGTTAGGTTAACTGGTGACTCTAAATTGACCGTAGGTGTGAATGTGGGTGTGAATGGTTGTCTGTGTCTATGTGTCAGCCCTGCGATGACCTGGCGACTTGTCCAGGGTGTACCCCGCTTTTCGCCCATAGTCAGCTGGGATAGGCTCCAGCTTGCCTGCGACCCTGTAGAACAGGATAAAGTGGCTACAGATAACGAGAGATGAGATGAGATGTCTAGAACAGAGTCACGTGGAACACAGACTCGGTAGAAGGACAAATCTTTTTTATCAGCCACTGCGCGACAACAACTCAGTCAGTTACGGAGCCTGGCATTTTTCCTCACTAGTGGACAAAGTCATCAAGAGGTCTGACATGGGCAGTAAGACCCAGCTGTCCTGTAAACAGTAAACAACAGCTGTCTCATAAACATAACAGCCAGCTTGTGAGTTAACATGTGAACTGTACGACTGAGCCAGTTAGACATTATAAGGAGTAATACTGACTCTACTGTCTGTTAGACTCTATTCTTGTTCTATGAAATGCAGCATAGAGGTTCATGTAGGGTAAGGTTAGTCATCATGCACATATAGTTAAAGAAAGATCGGGCATTTCATTTCTCTAGCATCTTTCAGGCTAGAGTAGATGTGATAAGCAGCATGAGTCACCACCTGGCCACATCAACTGTGGTCTAGATATGGTTTCAGCAAAGTATTTCAGTGGAACTAACCAAGCACTCAAAAAAAACAAAGCAAAAAAACTTCACAGCATATAAAGAAACTATATCAGCAGCTCCAGTTTAAAAAAAAAAATAAACAGCTGCAGTGTCTGGAGCAGATCCTCTTCTGCAGCTTATCCAATACATATCGCAGGTATTTATGTAAATTATTTAGCTGAAGGGCGGCATGGTGGTGTAGTGGTTAGCGCTGGTGCCTCACAGTAAGAAAGTCCTGGGTTCGTGGCCAGCAAGGGCCTTTTTGTGTGGAGTTTGCATGCTGTCCATGTGGGTTTCCTCCAGGTGCTTTGTTTTCCCCCACAGTCCAAAGACATGCAGGTTAGGCTAATTGGTGGCTCTAAATTGACTGTAGGTATGCATGTGAGTGTGAATGGTTATCTGTGTTTATGTGTTCGCCCTGCGATAACCTGGCGACTTGTCCAGGGTGTACCCCGCCTCTCGCCCATAGTCAGCTGGGATAGGCTCCAGCTTGCCTGCGACCCTGTTGGACAGGATAAGTGGCTACAGATAATGGATGGAAGAATATTTAGCTGAAGGTAGCTTATTGATAAGGAGAATAATTTTCATAGGTTTTCACAGACTGTTGATGTTAAAACCATGGACTACAAAAGCAGGATATACTGTTTAAATATAATTGGATGGAGATGTACGAGGTTCTGGGACTGGTTCAGCAAACCAATGGCGTACGACAAGATCATGGGCATGCAGCAGGAGTGAGTAGTAACTCTTGTGAGTCAGTAAGCCACCTGACGTCACGCTGTCAACATCGGGGCCTGTGTTACACGCATTTTTATGACAACATGCATGTGCACCAGTGGTGGCTGGTAGTCTTTCAAACAGGGGAGGCTGGTCGGTTATGATATTTCCAGATTTTAAAAGAAAAAACATCAATTTTGCCCATACTCTTGCCTCTGATCTGGCTGATTGTTGGCAGCGTCACAAACTGTGAAATAACAGGTTCTTTTGTCCCATTAGCCTACTGTCCAATATACATGATGGTGGTGTTGGGGGGTATATTTTAACATTTTATATTTTAAAATTGTGGCATGTTGTTTAAAAATTGATCATTATTGAAAGCAGCTCTTTGTCAGGAACCTCAGCAGTAGAGCTGGGTGCCACACATTTCATTCAATGACACTTTCCCTATATTTTACTTATTTTGACTGAGAAATGTTTTACTGACAATTTTGATAACCCTTCACTTTTAATCCAGGTCTGTAGTGTGAAATGTTCTCGCTTGTGTTTTTGTTTAAAAATGTTTTCCAAATTGTAGCTGTGTTTAATTCATATCCAGAAAAATATATATTCCAATATAATATACTCAGCATAAACATTTTAAATAGATTCTATATTTTTGGTCCATCCATGACATATTACTAAAGTAGCCTATTTACTGTTGTTGATGTGGGTCACTTGCTGTTAGCCAATTCACTTTCGCGTACCAGGAGAGCTGAAAGGAACGAGTATTATTCCCTACCTTTTTCACCAAGTCAATTTGAGGCGTTGGTCTACCCTGCTCTTTAATTTTAATTTTTTCCTCGAAAGGAAGACTGGCAAATGGCTTTGCCAAAATTAAATCAACAATGCTTGGCATCCGTGCGCAGCTTTCTTGCTAGCTGACTAGCCCCCTCAAGTTCAAGTTCAGTCACTCAAATAACGAAATTTCTGGAACTAAGATAGCAAACTTGACAACACTATATTTACACTTTATTTACAATGAAAATATATACAAACTAAAAAAGCTGGTAGAAACCGTATGTAATGAATGAAATCGAAATGTAAGCTGATCTCTTACAATACACCACAGCACTTGCGAATCCGCATGGGACTGAACTGAGATTCACCGCTGCCTGTCTATATTTGAAACAAGCTGTCAATCAAAGAAAATATCCGGCCGCTTTCACCAATCACCAGTCTCCTCGCGGAAACTGTCATGTCCCTCCCATGTGAGGCTGGGAGTCCGTAGGCAGGCATTTTCGCAGTATTTGTCCAATAACCGTCTTGCATTTTGAGATTGAAAAGCGCAGAGCTCCCAAATGCCATTGAAGTCCACTGAGGCTGGGAGTCCGTGAGACTCCGTGGGCGGGCGTTTTCGCAGTATTTGTCCAATAATCGTCTTGCATTTTGAGATTGAAAAGCGCAGAGCTCCCAAATGCCATTGAAGTCTACTGAGGCTGGGCTGCATCGCGCTGTCACGAGGGGGAAAAACTCACGCACACATTAAAGTTATAAGGGAATGATTTCGCACTGTAGTTGGGTTGAGCACATATATTTCTATGATTCTGGATCTGAAATAGCAATGTTATAAGGTCAGCTATAACATAAGCCTAGCGCAATTCATCCTACACGATGTTCGTCATTTTTAGAGGAGGCTGAGCCTCCCTCATTGTCTTAGAGCAATCGCCCGTGATGTGCACATTTACGATTTTACTATGGACCAGAGAGCAAACATCAAATTCCATGTTTAACTCAAGGAATCAGCAACAGAGACCCTGGAAATGCGTCAGCAAGCCTGACAATGAAGCAGTGAGCTGGGCAAGGTGTTTTAAGTGGCATTCGTGCATCAAGAAGGGCAGAACTTTGTCCTCCAGTGACACCCTGTGTCTCTTGAAGTGCGAATGCCACTCGAAGCACCTCGCCCAGCTCATTTCTTCATTGCCAAAGGCTTGCTGAAGCATTTAAATGGTTTCTGTTGTGATTGCAAATGTTTCACAAATGCGCACTTTGTCACAAAAACGTGTATAACACAGGTCCCGATGCTGACAGCGTACAGTTACATGGCATACTAAGTCATGAGAGTTACTGCTCACTCCTACTGCACATGCATGACCTTGCCGTGCTCTGTTGGTTCATGACAGGAACAGTCCTGGAACTTTTTGATCGCATATCCTATGCGTTTGTTTGCCACTTCAAAGCAGAAACAGATGTTTTATCTTTTCACAGTCAATGGTACTAAATGTGACAACATGAAAGCCACAGTGAAACAAAACATAACCACTTCAAATTGTCTTATTTATAGACACAAATAATTACTAAGGGGTCAGTGTTAACTAGGGTGACACAGTGGCATAGTGGTTAGCACTGTCGCCTCACAGCAACAGGTTCTGGGTTTGAACCCTGTGTGGGGTTTGCATGTTCTTCCCATGTCTGTGTGGGTTTCCTCTGGGTGCTCCAGTTTCCCCCACAGTCCAAAGATATTCAGGTTAGGTTAACTAGTGGTTCTAAATATGAGACGCCACTTATCAACCCCCTACAATGCAGTCCTTGGCACTCTTCCCAGAAAACTGAATACACATCCACACCAAGACTCAGCTGACTTCAATGACTCACATGATGGCAGAGAGAGCCAACGACCCACAGATCACCCTAACAACCTTCTAGGCTGCTAACACGGTTTACACCTGGCCTCCAGTGACCCTAACACCTACAGGATGACTCAACGACCCATGTGACCTCAATAGCTCTCCTTAGGGTTGCTTTTGGTCCACTAGAGGATAAATACCTGGAACTCCCCACTAGTCAGACAGAACTGAAGAAGCCTTTTGGATGAGAGGTGAAATGTCTTCAAGAATTTCAAGCAAGTCCAGTTGCCTTCTTGAGCACCAATGGTGGCTCTAAACTGACCGTAGGTATGAATGTGAGTGTTAATGGTTGTTTGTCTCTATGTGTCAACCCTGCGATGATCTGGTGACTTGTCCAGGGTGTACCCCGCCTCTCGCCCATAGCAAGCTGGGATAGGCTCCAGCTTGCCGGCGATCCTGCACAGGGTAAGCGGTTACGGATAATGGATGGGTCAGTGTTAAAAGATAACTACTGTCACAATTCAGCCATGTTAGCACCCAGGCCTTTGTGAGTAAGTAATTTTATATCACTGGAACTTCATTAATTTCTTACATGGTGGTCAGAAGACCTTTTTTGCTCGCTCCAAATTTGTGTCTAATCAGTGGGCACATCTGCAGTGTCGGCTCTAGGAGGTCACAGAAGCTCAGGTCACTGAAGCGTCTCTGCTTGCTGGAGCCTCTGTTATGGATCAGCAGTGACCAAAAGCTCAGTGCAATGACAGTTTGTCTCAAGCTAACCACACTCTCTTCCTGAATCAATGAGATAATTGGGAGCTGTCAGGAGCCTGGAGATATGATTTCACCCAGTACACCAAGGTTTGATTTAGGCAGTGGCCACACAAGAGGAGCAAATCTGTCAATTTAGTGCTGGTTTGTCTCTCTCTAGCATTTTCAATCAGCTGCTGTCAGCAGGAAAGTTATTCATGACACTCATTCTCACTGGTCTGGTGTGCATTATTAAGCCCAGCCAGAGATTTGTTGAAGCAAAGACCAAATGAGAGAATGGTGAGAATGGTGCAAGGTCTAACTTAAATTTCTAGTTCCCCAGAGCGTCGGCCTTGTATGGTTCAGAACACACTCTAATTGTGTTTCCAGGTGAGAAGACAGTAGGGAAGGCATTTAGTCTACTCGGGTTGCGTGGCAACAAAATTTAATAGGGTGACACTTAGACTAAAAAAACTGCTACATGGTAAGATGATCTGAGTCAGAGCTGCTGTTCAAGCTGTACAATTATTTTTACATTGCTTACATAACAATGCAAAGTGAGATGTTCAGGGCATTCAGGAAGACTTTGGGGTTTTCAAGCACGTCCATGTCATTGCAGGAGCTGAAGATGTACAAAGCACAGGGAAGGACTTTATACAATTTCTGAGACTGTGGCACTTGTTGCACCAGGACTGACTGTGTGAGGTTTGAAATGTATTTGCATGTCATATGATTAAATACAGCATTTGTAAGGATGCCAAGCTGATCCAGTTACACAACGCCAAAATGATCCAGTGAACGCATGGAGATGTTGGGAGTTAACATTGTGGAGGACATGGCAAAGCTATGTCTCTTCCCCCTCCCTTTTTCAGCACCAGCTGTGCTTTATGTATGCAGCCATGCACAAACAACAGATGGGGCTCCTTCACCAGTTTGTTATTTAATGGTGGAGTTGGTTTTCACTTCCCATTCCATCCTTATTATCCTGCCTTCATCGCCATTCTAGCATTTCGAGCCGATAGCAGATCAGGCTTTGTGTGCCTTGTAAGGAGTTGATAAAAAATAAAAATAAATCAGCAACCACAGTTAAGAGAAAAATGTTTGGGAATCAGAATATCTAAATGATGCTTTTCAACAAAATGTTAACCAATCATTAAGAGATTGCAAATAAATCAAGCATCAAGGTCGAAAGAACATCGGCATTCCTGAATATAATCAAGCTGATAGTTTTTTTCTCTGCATGTCCAGATTTAAGGTCTGAGGTATCACATAACAGACAGAAAGCACCCAGTGAGACAATTTTAGCATTGGTGGCTGGCAGGATAAGAGATTGCCAGATAGACTGTAACAAAATGAATGAGCACACTAATCAAGCTGAGAGCGAATTAGACCATGATGATACACAAGAGATAATGAACAATGCATGACTCCACAAATGGCTGGTGCAATGACACCTGTCCAACAGAGCGGATCCACAAATCAGGCCATAATGAAATGAGAATGTGTTTCATGACCATTAGCATAAAAGCACAGAATGTTAAGAATGAATAAATGATCTAAGGAGTTAAATGCTATTTAGTAAAGTACCGGTATATGAAAACATACAGTATATGTATATTAATATTAACTATTCAATATAACATACAGTATGAAATACATATTCTAAAAAGCTGGATGCATATCTCTAGAAGTGAGTATCTATCTATCTATCTATCTATCTATCTATCTATCTATCTATCTATCTATCTATCTATCTATCTATTCATCTTCAGTAATTGCTTTATCCTGGTCAGGGTTCTGATGGATTCAAAGCCTGTATCAGAAACACTGGGCATGAGGTGGAAATACAGCCTGGATGGGATGCCAGTCCATTTCAGGGTCTCATGCACAAATGCTCATTTATACCTTGGGCATTTCAGAATAGCCAATCCTCCTATGACAAACAAAATTATTTTCCTGATCTCTGAATGGGGCGGCATGGTGATGTAGTGGTTAGCACTGTCGCCTCACAGCAAGAAGGTTCTGGGTTTGAGCCCAGCGACCAAAGGGGGCCTTTCTGTGTGGAGTTCGCATGTTCTCCCCGTGTCTGTGTGGGTTTCCTCCGGGTGCTCCGGTTTCCCCCACAGTCCAAAGACATGCAGGTTAGGCTAATTGGTGGCTCTAAATTGACCGTAGGTGTGAATGATTGTGTGTCTCTGTGTGTCAGCCCTGCAATGATCTGGCGACTTGTCCAGAGTGTACCCCGCCTCTCAACCATAGTCAGCTGGGATAGGCTCCAGCTTGCCTGTGACCTTGCATAGGATAAGCGGTTATGGATAATGGATGGATGGATGATTTGTAAATCTTGGAAACTCTATATTTCATTGAAAATAGTACAAAGACAACACATGCTGAAACTAAGAAATTTTATTGTTTTTTGAAAAATATATACTCATTTTGAGTTTGATGCCAGCAACAGGTTTCAAAAAAAAAGTTGGAACAGAGGCATGTTTACCACTGTGTTGCGTCAAAGCTACATTTAACTTGCATTTGTGGATACAGTGATGAGCTGTGTTTACAGATGATGGTTTTCTGAAGTGTTCCTGAGCCCATACAGTGATTTCCACTACAGAATTGTGTCTGTTTTTAATATAGTGTCGCCCGAGGGCCTGAAGATCACAGGCATCCAGTGTCAGTTTTCAGCCTTGTCTCTTGCATACAGAGATTTCTCCAGATTCTCTGAATCTTTTAATGATATTATATACCGCAGATGATGTGATCCCCAAATTCTTTGCAATTTTACATTGAGGAATGTTATTCTTAAATTGTTGCACTGTTTGCCCTTGCAGTCTTTCACAGAGCAGTGAACCCCTCCCCATCTTTACTTCTGAGAGACTCTGCCTCTCTGGGATGCTCTTTTTATACCCAATCATGTTACTGACCTGTTGTAATGAACTTATTTATTTATTTATTTATTTATTGTATTGCACACCATTTTCAGTTTTGTTGCCCCATCCCAACTTTTTTGAAATGTGTTACTGGCACTAAATTCAAAATGCGCACATTTTTTCAAAAAACAATAAAATTTCTCAGTTTCAACATTTGATATGCTGTCTTGATACAATTTTTAATGAAATATAGGGTTCCCATGATTTGCAAATTGTTCCAACTTATATAAAATTACATAAAAAAACTTTCCATCCAATTTTTATGTTAAATAATTCATGATGATCACAAAATTAATCAAACAATAACCACTGAGGCAGTAAAAACATTACGCAATTCATAGCACACCAACATCAGACAATTAGTTCCTTCCTTCCTTCCTCTTTCTTCATTCTTGGTCATTTTTAAGAGTAGTACATCAGTATAAGGAGTACTTTGCAGTGCAGCTGATTGCTACTCTCAGGGCTATTGTTTTGCTGCATTGAGCTGACAGGTATGGCAATAAATCAGCCACTTGTTCTCTACCTTATGTAGTAATAACATGGCTGACTGACCTCAGTGGGAAAGCGTCACTGATTTGCACTATGTCTTTGTCAGGTCTGTCTCAAAGAAATGAGTATATGAGAATCCCCACATCACCAGAACTGGAAAGTACAGTTAGCCATGAAAGTACAGTTAGCCTTTCTGTGCGGAGTTTGCATGTTCTCCCCATGTCCGCATGGGTTTCCTCCGGGTGCTCCGGTTTCCCCCACAGTCCAAAGACATGCAGGTTAGGTTAACTGGTGACCCTAAATTGACCATGAGTGTGAATGGTTGTCTGTGTCTATGTGTCAGCCCTGTGATGACCTGGCGACTTGTCCAGGGTGTACCCCGCCTTTCGCCCATAGTCAGCTGGGATAGACTCCAGCTTGCCTGCGACCCTGTAGAACAGGATAAAGTGGCTAGAGATAATGAGATGAGATGATATATACATATATATATAAAAGCAACATCAAAGTGCCCTCTGCACTATAACAGTAGAAGTCTATAGCAAAAGTGCAAGGTGTCACACAGGAGCTTTTTTTGCAGTAGAAATACAGCAATTTTCATACCTGTGAGGTCGAGGTGATTGCATATAAGAGAAGAGAAACGTTAGGGGAATTTCCATACTCAGCATGGAAAATCCACCAGCATGGAAGGAGATCGGGAAGGAAGAAGAAGAGGAGGAGGAGGAGGGGGAGGAGAAGGGGGTGGTTGGTCACGATTTGACAATGATTAATGTCTTTGAGGACGGGGCTACCTGCTCCAGAGAGAGGCCAGAGGGTGAGTGATGAAATGCTGCATTGTAATTTGGCCGCATGTACCATAATAAATAATACAAGCTCTGATGGAACACCCCTCCAACCTCCCCCCCACCTTTTTTTCTTCTATCTTTTTCTCTGTCTCACCTCATTCCCCTGTGCAATCTCAATGTGAAAATTTGTCCTTGCAAATCTATATAACACATCTGTTCCTTAATTTGAGCCTATACAACGTCTGCATGCTGCTGACATTCTTTGGTGTTTTTTTTCCCCTTTTCTTTCTTTTTTTGCGATCTTTGGATCTCAGCTGCCATTCTGTTGCCAGTAGCTTCTGCAAAAGCAAACAACAGCTGAGAATCTTGCAAATGGTTATACGACAGGGATTTTACATCAGCATGTATAGGAACTAGGGCATGTATTGATTACATCTGTAGGCATATTTGGGCCAAAAACATATCTTCAGACTCGACAGTATACCGTGCTGTATGCTACTTTTAAATATTCCCACTGGCAGCATTTTTTTTTTTCCTATACTCAGTTTGAGATTGATCTCCAGTGGGTTGGCTGCTTGGGTTGGCAGTGCCTGAATAGTGAGATATGGCCACACAAACTGCCTAGCCAACTACAGAACATATGCAAAATAACACGTTTAAGCACAAATGTATGTGGATGAAACCCCTGGCACAGTTCTATCTACCCCACTTATGGCACAGAATCCACCTTCCCACATTCTCATTGGTTGGTGCCACAACCAATTTTTGGATTGCTTGCTTCTTAATTTACATCACCAATTACCAGCTCTCACTGAAAATGAATGACTCCTGATTGTACTGTCTTGTTGCTGCTGGTGCAAGCACATGGTTAGTTGACTGATTAGACTTATAGTGACTTGCAAAAGTATTCATCCATTCATCTCCCTTGGTGTTTGTCCTGTTTTATTACATTACAAGATGGAATTAAAATGGATTTTTGGAGGGTTAGCACCATTTGATTTACACAACATGCCTACCACTTTAAAGGTGAATTTTTTTTTTTTTTACTGTGACACAAACAATAATTAAGATGAAAAAACTGAAATCTGGAGTGAATATAGGTATTCACCCCCTTTCATATGAAACCCCTAAATAAGAGCTGGTCCAAACAACTCACTTCATAAGTCACATAATTAGTTGATTAAGATTCACCTGTGTGCAATCAAAGTGTCACATGATCTGTCACATGATGTCTGTATAAATCAACCTGTTCTGGAAGGACCCTGATTCTGCAACACTACTAAGCAAGCAACATGAAAACCAAGGAGCACTCCAAACAGGTCAGAGACAAAGTTGTGGAGAAGTATAGATCAGGGTTGGGTTATAAAAAATATCCCAAACTTTGAATATCCCAGGGAGCACCATTAAATCCATTATAGCAAAATGGAAAGAATATGTCACCACTACAAACCTGACAAGAGAAGGCCACCCACCAAAACTCAGAGATCGGGCAAGGAGGGCATTAATCAGAGATGCAACAAAGACACCAAAGATAACACTGAAGGAGCTGCAAAGATCCACAGCAGAGATGGGAGTATCTGTCCATAGGACCACTTTAAGCTGTACACTCCACAGAGTGGGGCTTTATGGAAGAGTGGCCAGAAAAAAGCCACTGCTTAAGAAAACACGTTTGGAGTTTGCCCAACAGCATGTGGCAGACTCCCCAAACACATGGAAGAAGATTCTCTGGTCAAATGAGACTAAAATTGATCTTTTTGGACATCACGGGAAATGCCATGTGTGGCGTAAACCCAACACCCTGAGAACACCATTCCTACAGTGAAGCATGGTGGTGGCAGCATCATGCTGTGGGGATGTTTTTCATCTGCAGGGACAGGAAAGCTGGTCAGGACTGAAGGAAAGATGGATGGCACTAAATACAGGGCAATTCTGAAGGAAAACCTGTTTGAGTCGGCTAGAGGTTTGAGACTGGGATGAAGGTTCACGTTCCAGCAGGACAATGACCCTAAACATACTGCTAAAACTACACTGGAGTGATTTAAAGGGAACCATTTAAATGTCTCGGAATGGCCTCGTCAAAGCCCAGACCTCAATCCAATTGAGCATCTGTGGCATAACTTGAAGATTGCTGTACACCAATGCAACCCATCTAACTTGAAGGAGTTGGAGCAGTTTTGCCTTGAGGAATGGGCAAAAATCCATGGCTAGATGTGCTAAGCTAATAGAGACATACCCCAAGAGACTTGCAGCTGTAATTGCAGCAAAAGGTAGCTCTACAAAGTATTGACTTTGGATGGGTGAATCCCTATGCACACTCCAGATTTCTGTTTTTTTTTTCATCTTAATTATTGTTTGTGTCACAATAAAACAACAATTTTCACCTTTAAAGTGGTAGGCGTGTTGTGTAAATCAAATGGTGCTAACAACCCCCAAAACCATTTTAATTCCAGCTTGTAATGCGACAAAACAGGACAAACACCAAGGGGGATGAATACTTTTGCAAGACACTGTATATCATTTTTTATTTTTCTACAGCAACTTCATTGCCAGCAGAGTTTACATATTCCTGCTATAATATCTCATCTCATTATCTCTAGCCGCTTTATCCTGTTCTACAGGGTCACAGGCAAGCTGGAGCCTATCCCAGCTGACTACGGGCGAAAGGCGGGGTACACCCTGGACAAGTCGCCAGGTCATCACAGGGCTGCACATAGACAACCATTCACACTCACATTCACACCTACGGTCAATTTAGAGTCACCAGTTAACCTAACCTGCATGTCTTTGGACTGTGGGGGAAACCGGAGCACCCGGAGGAAACCCACGCGGACACGGGGAGAACATGCAAACTCCACACAGAAAGGCCCTCGCCGGCCACGGGGCTCGAACCCGGACCTTCTTGCTGTGAGGCGACAGCGCTAACCACTACACCACCGTGCCGCCTGCTATAATATAAAATTCAAAATAAATTCTATCTGTGATCTTCAAACAATAGCACAGGTGCAACTGACAAAACATTATCCTTCCAGCTGCCTCCATTTACACAGAAATGGCTCAATGACTCATGGTTTTTGTTGTATAACAGCTCAAATGTCGAGGATTTCATGTTCTTGCAAAATAACCAGCGTACGTGTCAGTTTATGCTGTCCGTGTGGTTGATCTGTTTCTGCCATGTGAAGTGTGAGTTGCGAAGCGGCACAGAACGCAAAGGTGTTGTCACACAACAGACTGTTGGCTGACACTAATGGAATCCGATCCTGCTTTGAGAACTAGTTAAGACAGTAACTTGGTCTCAGTAGGACCTGACGTTTACTTTTATCTCATTTCACAGCAAAGCACAACTCGAATTTAGGGATCAGACAGCTTGCTCATGGTTTTTTTTTTTCATCTTCCTCTTTAGGGTCTTCATGAAGAGTGTCAGTACCTCTTCCAACCTCAGCTCATAGTCCAGAGGCTTATCGGGATTTCGGTGCTCTACCCTGGCTACTTCATAGACCAGATGATTCCAGGTCACAACAGATCTGTTCTCTATAAGTGAGTGAACATTTTGGTATTGCACACCATCACAGGGAGACGAAATAAACAGACAGATGAACAAATATACAAACGCAGATAGATGAGCACACACAAATATGCAAATATACTCAGGCAGTAGCCCAGCTGGGAATGATTGATTGGTCCCCGATATGATGATGCTGAAAGGCTCAGTTTTTGCAGGTAAACTCCACAAACATCAGTCTGATATCTATTTTAGGATCCAGAGCTTCAATGAGGCTGATAAGGATGCTTGTGCCATTTGCAGCACTGCTCAGCATACTAACAGCAGGATGTCTGTACCACACACACACACACACACACACACACGTACACGCACTCTCTTCATCATTCTGTGCACATCTTTTGCTCTTCACTTTCATGAGCCTCCATCATTATGATGTTCAAATAATAATTAATGTCTCAAATAGTAAGCAGACATTTCTTAAAATAGAAATGGATGCATCTAAGAGAAATAGGTGTGAAATGAGAGCAGTGCACAACTCTGGAAAAGAAAGCGTGATATTCTCACTATAGTCTCACACTTCAATTCAATACACAACACAAATCATATGATAGGTTACAGAGCAGGCTTAGCGTTTATACCTTTCCCTGTGATGAAACTGAACAAAATACAACCATGTCCCCTTTGTTCTTAAATATGCACAGTTTTTTCCATGATAGTAGGTTGTTTTTTTTCCTTCACATTCAAAAGATGCAATACAATAGCATCTTTTTTTATGATATAAAGAACATAAACTCATAAATGACGTTATTAATAAAATTGGTTGGTTTTAAAAGCACTGCTAATGATTTATGTGGAAGTTTCAGACAATAGAGAATAAGGCTAATTATTCTACCTACATTCACTGGATATGAGCAATCACACACTCTAATTGGCCACTCTACTACTAGGATATCAGCTCATATACCGTGAGTAGAGAAAAACAAAATGGCGGAGTGTGTTGCTGAACCAAACAAGGATGAAATAAAAACTTTACTCGAAAACACCCCCCCCCAAAAAAAATACAAGAAAGCAAAAAAAAAAAAAATGGAATAAAAATATTTGACGGTAAGAACATCTCATCTCATTATCTGTAGCCGCTTTATCCTGTTCTACAGGGTCACAGGCAAGCTGGAGCCTATCCCAGCTGACTACGGGCGAAAGGCAGGGTACACCCTGGACAAGTCGCCAGGTCATCACAGGGCTGACACATAGACACAGACAACCATTCACACTCACATTCACACCTACAGTCAATTTAGAGTCACCAGTTAACCTAACCTGCATGTCTTTGGACTGTGGGGGAAACCGGAGCACCCGGAGGAAACCCACGCGGACACGGGGAGAACATGCAAACTCCACACAGAAAGGCCCTCGCCGGCCACGGGGCTCGAACCCGGGCCTTCTTGCTGTGAGGCGACAGCGCTAACCACTACACCACCGTGCCACCACGGTAAGAACATATATTTTTCTATTTTTCAAGAATTATTATTATCGTATTTTTCACAAATTGCTACTGTCACTTCGCCAGTTTGTTTACATTCTAAGCAGAAATGATTTTGTTGGACGTTTTGTATAAAGTTTTTATTTATCGAATTTGCAAAAACTAAAACTAAAAATGCCCTGTTTCTCAAAATCCAGTGAATGTGGATAGAATAAAACAGTTATTCCACTCAATCTCGTCGTACGTGGCTTATAGCCGACTCAACGCTACACACCTCATCGGCTGTCAGCTCATGTACAATTCAATTTCGTGGAATAACTGTTAAATAGACTAAAAGTGGAGTCAGTGATTTTTGTGTCAGAATATTTTCTGTCATATTTGTTGAGGTTCTCGTCACATTCTGGCAGCTGTGAATAAAATATCTGCTTCGAGGAAATCTCAGCTTCTGTAGTGCCCCAGATTCTCCAAACAAACAAACAATAAAATCCTCTACTATGTATGTGGTGTATAAGCCGATGTCGGGCTCACTAAACAATTAAATCATCGTTTCACTAGAATAAACATTACTCTGAAATTGAAATTATTTAATTACTTGTGAAATAAACATAACAGTGCAGAAAATTGGAAATAGCAATACATCATTTAAGCCTGAATGGAATGGGAGCGGATTGCAAAGAGACAATTTAAATTCAAAGAACCCTGTTTACTGGAACGGTCATGATGGATCATGGAAACAAATTGGGTTGTGTTTGATTAAGTGTTTGAAATCTTGTTCACATTGCTTAATTACCATGCTACAAAAGTGGAGATAGAATGAACTGTGTCATGGGTGAAAAAAATGGAAACTCATCTAGGTTTGTAATTAGTGTATGTCTATGAAAAACATGAAATCCCGGGCCAGTTATGCTGCACTTCTGTTTAGGGTTTGGCTTAACACAATTTACTGTAACAATTTCAATATTAGTTGTAAATGTGAGGACATGATATACACTATGTGGCCAAAATTGTGGACATCTGACCATGTGTGGACCTTTCCCAAAAGTTCGGAAGCACACAATTGCATAGAACGTCTTTGTATACCGTTGCATTACAACAGGCTTGTACTACTCAAGTCCAAAACTTGGACTCGAGTCTGACTCGTGCCCTAATTTTAAGGACTCGTGACTTGACTTGGACTTGAGCGCTGATGACTCGGACATGGACTCAGACTAGTAAATTGGAGATGAGGACTCGGATTTTTTCTTTACTTTTTGTAACATGGCCTCATAATTTGGCATAAGATCTTTATATCTACATTAATTTTTGTACTAATTTTGTGCAAGAGTGTCTCACCTACATGCCTTGACGTGTGCATCAGGTAGACTCTTTGGCGCGCTCCGGACAGCGTGTGCGCCAAGCAGACTCTTGTGCGTGCATTGTAAACAACTCGCACCTGCACAGAATTAAGGTGCAATCAGCACGCCTGTATAAAAACACACTTACTTTGCGAAGTATTGAGTTGCGTTGTTGACATGTTACCGAGCCTTATTTCCTTGTTTGGTTTCCTGAGCCTTGATTTCCTGCTTCTTGTCTTTGATTCTGCCGAGTCTACGATAGCCTGTTTGTGCCTCGCTCGACCTATTGCCTGTTTCACTGTTTTACGATTTTGCCTGCCGTTCCGGATTGTTTACCTGTCTTCACTTGTATTAATAAACACACATTCTGCACTTGCGTACATCCATCTCCCAACCATCTCTGACAGAATACTTCACACTCCCTGATAAAGAGAATGCACATTCACCTGTTCATATGTCATGTTCAGGAACAAACTAATGTTAATGGTGCTGAAACAGCCACCATCAAATGGTGCGGTTGGAGTCTTGTTCTTGGACTTGACTTGGATCAATAGTGGACTTCACTCGGACTTGACTCAAAAATTTTTTTAATGACTTGGACTTGAACACTGGGGACTCGAGACTGGACTTGGACTCGAGGTTTAGTGACTCGACTATAACACTGCATTACAATTTCTCTTCACTGGAACTAAGAGTCCAAACATGTTCCAGCTGACAATACCCCTGTGCACGAAGCAAGCTCCATGAAGACATGGTTTTCAGTGCCTGACCTCACTAATGCTTTGATAGCTGAACGAGCACAAATCCCCACAACCACTCTCCAAAATCAAATGGAATGCCTTCCCAGCCTTCCATGGACTAAATGTGGAATGAATGGGTAGTCAGGTGTCCACAAAATTTAGTCATATAGTGTACGGATTTACATTCATCATCCACTTTGCAAGAGACACCTGTACGCCTGCTCATTCATGCAATTACCCAATTGGCCAATAATCTGGCAGCAGTGCAATACCTAAAATCAAGCAGATACAAGTCAAAAGCTTTAGTTCACATTCAACATTGCAATATGGGGAAAAAAGTGTTGAAATATTTCAAAAAGTGCTGAGCTCCTAGGGCTTTCACATGCAACAGCTTCTCGGGTTTTCACAGAATGGTGCGATATATAAAAAGCATCCAGCGAGCAGCAGTTCTGCAGATGGAAATGCTTTGTTCCTGAAAGAGTTTCAGAGGAGAAAGTCCAGGCTTGAGCTTTCATTTGAAACTTTTATATTTAAAAGTATTTTTGTATGAATTTCATATCCAGGTTGTGGATTTCAGTTTCCTGTGTTATATGTTTCGTTTGTGTTACTCTAAGCACATTTCATCCATTAATAAATGGTATGGCATAGTAGAGAACATCTAAAAGCCCGATGAGCCTGCTACACTGCATTTGTGTTGATCCAAGCCCAGGACTGGGAGAGGATTTATTTTCAGCTGAGAAAATTCAGTGATGCTGAGCAGTGATGCTGGAGGCATCCACAAAGAAATCTTCACAGTCATTGCTTTGACGATCTTATTTTAATGATTGTTTTTGATTAGCAGTAATACTACCGCAATTTATTACATTTCTATAATTTTCAAATCACGTTCCCCCAAAGAACATGTCAACATTTTTGTCCTCTCTCTCTCTCTCTCTCTCTCTCTCCATATGGTACTGTACTGTGCAAAAGTCTTAGCCCATGTTTACATTAGACCGTATCAGCGGATCATCAGATTAACGTTTTTAAAACGATTAGTGTGCACACAGCAACACCAATACACGATTTGCGTGCACATAGCAACGCCAATACACGGATACGCTCGGCTCTGCAGGCATCCTGCGCTCCAAATCACTCCGCCCTGAACAGCGAGTGCCCTCTGGAGGGTGCGCACTCCGGCCCTGCGCAGCTCACACAGCGCGCGAGTGAAGTGCACAAGCTGTGATTCGGGACTGAGCCGCTGTGTGTGTGATCCCAGCGCAGATCACTTACCACTTGCAAGTGGAAGGATGGCAAGCCTAAAGACAATCATAACTACACAATGGGCAGTATTTGCATCAGTATTTGCAGTATTTTCATACTTTTATACTCTTTAATGAAAGGTGATACAAGGCGGAAGTCCACGCCGTTTTTCAGCAGTCGTGTCACATGACCAACACCAGCGTTTCAGGAAGGTGGATGTCACAGTGACGTTGTCCAATGAGACGCCAGCTAGAGCTCAGCACAGCGTATCCGCGTATTCTCAATGTTTACACAGCACCGGACCAGACACGATCTGGATTGAATACGTGGACGCTGGCGGATTCCCGTTTCCCGGCGTTTCCAGGCGGTTTAATGTAAACGGACAATGCATCCGCAAAGAAAACGAGACAGATACGGTCTAATGTAAACGTAGCCTTAGCCCCCTATTTTTTTCATACAAACTTTATCGATTTCTAGTTTATGACTTCTACATTATCGAGTCACTACAAAAACATTTTAGAGTCCAAACATTCATTTTCCAGCATAAAATTAAATGTTACAGAAAAAAAATGTTTGTATCTGAGCAGCATATTACATAAGAGACCACTTTTCAGATTCAAAAAGAAAACATAATGAAGGCTGCTGGGTTGTGGTGCAAAATGAAGACGAGAGTGTGACAGTCAAAGTGTCCGGAAGAACTGTAGCTGGTTCTGTAAGATGCTCAATAAAACCTACAGCTCATTACATTTCCTTATAAAACTGCACTCACTGTACCTGAGACTACTATTTTTTTTTAAGCAAAGGGTTGTCTCACACCAAACATTGACTTTATTTCATTTATTATGGCTTCCTGCTGTTTATAGTATTTTCTTAATGTTGAAACATTTCATTATATTATTTTTTAAGCCATTTTTAGTCTACTGCATTTCTTTACATGTGCCTAAGACTTTTGTAATATTCTGCCTTGCATGGCTCTGATAATTTCTGGCACTGCAGCTAGCTAGATTCCCACAACTAATTGTTGACAACACAGTCAGCAGTATGTGGCCATGACTTGCCAGCTGTCAGCTTTTGTGGACTCTAACTACTGGGTTTGGCATATTTGGACACATAATCATCCAAAAGCTTTCTTTTATTAACTATGGCTTTTTCTTTTAATTCTCCATCTTTTCCCTTGAGTTTGGCATGTTTTATTCCTTACATCTGGTTTAAATTGGTCTGTCAGTCACACTGTTCTATTGCTGCTATTAAGAGAGGCTCTGAAACTATCACGGTCATTTCCTGACACCTCAATATTTCAAGTTTCTACAGTCAATAAATCGCTAATGTTTTCTTTGTGCCTTTAATTATCTATCTGCTTAACTTTCACATTGTGTTTAAGTACTGTTATTAGGAGGTAGCTAAAAATGCAGCTCATGCCAAATTACAGTATTATGTTCTTTGGGTATGTTACTATCACATAACATCATTGATATATGCTGTAGTACATATGCATACATTACAAGTCTGATTTAGAGATAGTGATGTACAACACTGAATCAGAAAAAGTTGGGATGGTATGGAAAATGCAAATAAAAAAAGAAAGGGCGCAAGCCTAAGCTGAACACTCTCTGTCCGCAATAGAAAATGTGTGGTAAATTTTGAAATGAAAACTATGACAACGATGACCCCACACTGTTGCACACCTTAAGAACTGTTTGCAGGAAGAATGGGACAAAATCACTCCTGAAATGCTTCATTACTTGGTGTCTTCAGTCCTTAAATATCTTTTAAGGCTACATCCACACGACAACGGCAACGAGATTTTATTAAAAAAATATCGCGTCCACATGGGCAACGGATCAGTAAAATATCAGGTCCATATGGCAATGCAATGCTTGCTGAAAACGATGCAATACACATGCCACACCTCTACGTGCGCTGTAAGACGGTCCCATCGGAGACACCAGAACAATAGAAGAAGTAGGACGCGTGCGCATAAACCCCTTCTTCTACCCGGTGTGAAGCACTGTCAGGAACAAACACACAACAACAAGAAGATGGCTGCGACTACGCGAGGAAATCGTGCCTTCTGTGTGTACAAATTAGTTTTATTAGTGTGCATAGTTTTATATAACTTAATTTTCTTATTGTGTGTGAACATTTTGAAAAGCAGTCTTATCCAATAAAAAAAGAAATTCAAGAAATGGTTCAGTTACTTGTTTATTTAAAAGAAAAGCTGTATACAAAAGTGAATGCAATGCAGTGGTTCATACAAAACAGCGAGAGTGCTGCTTGTTCTAGTCATGTGGTTGTGACATCATCGTAAACAAATCTGTTCTATTCATCCAGACGACTTCGCAACGGCGCCGTTGCCAGATTTTTCCACTCTGGAACCCGTTCTCAAAAAATATCGTTGTGGGGCACCCGAAACGCCGGTGCCGTGTGGACGCCAGGCCGAAACGATAAACAATTTTATCAGATTCACCTGAATCCGTTGCTATGTGGACAGGGCCTAAGTGTTGTGAAAAGGAATAGAAACATTACATGGTAGTAAATGCTTCATGGTCCCAACATTTTTTTTGAAATGTGTTGCAAGAATCAAAATGATAATGATAATAATGTCGAAAGAGCTTGAGTGAGAGTAACAATTTGCACAAATTAATAATGTGCTATTTTATTGTTCTGAGTGCAATACAGGTCAAATATTATTTACAAATCATTGTTTTCAGCTTTAATTTCAGTTTCAGCATACTGTCCTAACTTTCTCTGATTTGGGATTGTACATACATTATAAAAAATTTAAAAAGAATCTCACAAATTGCTGCCATTTGGATTTTAATAATACCGTATGTGTGAAAAAAAAAACATGGAACAGCCCCCAAAGGCAGTGGTCTTATGCATGGACTTACAGTACATTCACAACACTTTATTATGGTAGAAGGTTCTGCATTGAGCAGTGTCCAAATATACCAAACAAACCACCTGATTTACTTTCCTCTTTGTCTTACAGAGTATTTATCCCCAGCTACATATCTTCTGTAAAGGTTCAGCTGGTGGACTGCAGCACCAGGAACAGGAGCAGTGAAAGCTGTCCAGTTCTGTTGAAGTTGAGAGCGAGAGCTCCACCTGTGCACAACTCCAGTGCTGTGGACTGCAGAGAGAACATGCCATGCGAGCTGGAGGTGCCACTGCTGTCTTGGGAACAGTGGTACTACATTCTGGTGGAGCGCTACCTCAGCATCACAGATGTATACTTCCGAATTGGTGTGCAGGTCAAAGGTAGGAACCTAAAGGTCATCTGAGTCATTTGGAATTTTTTTTTTTTTAATTGAAAACCATGAACATACAAACATGGCACTTATTTCATATAGAAGGTACGAATACAAAGGTTGAGCAAAGAAAGAAAAGAGAAAAAAAGGATAAATAGAACAGGGGCTGAAAATTAATTTAAAAACAGATAGTAAAGGGAATAAATTAAGGGCTCTCTTATCTTTTACATATTGTAGAGCTTTGTACAAGATCTTAAATTCATTCAGCCAATGAACCATACATGGAGCAGTTTGAAAATATCAACATTTGTGAACGAAAAATTTCCCAAATAAAATTAAAATATTTAAAATAAATGTCAAATTCTTTCCATCACAGAAACCAAATTTGGTGATTTGCCCTGTGTCTGAAATCGCTCCCTACTCACTATATAAGGCATTATATAGTGGAGACGCCATTTTGTAGTGCTATCCAAAACCTTAGTGAGGATTATTTACACCCCATATAGTGCACTCAAAGTATCCCACAATGCATCACGAAAAGTAGCGTACAACCGATGGTCACTAACCAAAGCAATATATCCCATCATGCATTGCGGTCATGCTGAAAGAAATCAAATTAAAAGTCTCAGATTTGATTTAATAAAAGGCAGCGGCAAAGAAGAAAGTATTCAGCCTTGATTTAAAAAAGAAAAGCTGAAAGATGAAGGCACTTTGTATTGATTAATGTGGGAAATACACTCAGTATAATATGTATTTGTCATAAAAACACATGCATGTATTTATTGTTTTGAAAACCCACCAGCCGACTGATTTGGCACGTTTTAATTGTGCGACTGTAATGACGTAAATACCAGCGCGATGGACTAGTGTCCGAAAGCGTTTTCAAATTTTACCAATGAGCTCACTATATACGGCGGCACGGTGGTGTAGTGGTTAGCGCTGTCGCCTCACAGCAAGAAGGTCCGGGTTCGAGCCCCGTGGCCGACGAGGGCCTTTCTGTGTGGAGTTTGCATGTTCTCCCCGTGTCTGTGTGGGTTTCCTCCGGGTGCTCCGGTTTCCCCCACAGTCCAAAGACATGTAGGTTAGGTTAACTGGTGACTCTAAATTGACCATAGGTGTGAATGTGAGTGTGAATGGTTGTCTGTGTCTATGTGTCAGCCCTGTGATGACCTGGCGACTTGTCCAGGGTGTACCCCACCTTTCGCCCGTAGTCAGCTGGGATAGGCTCCAGCTTGCCTGCGACCCTGTAGAACAGGATAAAGCGGCTAGAGATAATGAGACGAGATGAGCTCACTACTATATAGTCCTCTATATAGTAATTCTCTATATAGGATAGTGAACGAGTGAGCGATTTCGGACACAGGGATGGAATGTATAATAGCAGGAAGACATAGTCAAGCTAATTGGCTAGTGGGACGAAGAAAGACCACATTTATTAGAACAAACGTGTTGCTGTTAAATAAATAAGTCTTTATTTATCACATACACTTTATGGGATAATGAAATTCTTTTCTTTGCATATCCCAGCTTTCTCGAAAGTTGAGGTCAAAGCCCACCATGCAGGATAACTGGGACTAGGATAAATAAACTAAATATTTATAACAGTCAAATATTGCCCAGGCTGTTTGCTGGCTTATAGTACAAGAGTCCGACTTGTGCCCTAATTTTAAGGACTTGTGACTTGACTTGGACTTGAGCACTGATGACTCGGACTCGGGCATTAACCGCATTCGGACTCGTAAATTGAAGACAAGGACTCGGATTTATTCTTTATGCCGTAATAATTACCATAACATGCCATAATAATTTGGCATAAGATATTTATATCTAAATTAATTTTTATACTAATTTCATGCAAGAGTGTCACACCTGCACGCCTTGGCCTGTGCATCAGATAGACTCTTGGGTGCGCTCTGCACAGCGCACGTGCCAAACGGACTCTCGCACACGCGCCGTAAATGACTCGCACCTGCACAGGATTAAGGTGCAATCAGCGCGCCTATATAAAAACTGTGAAAACACACTTACTTTGCGAAGTATTGAGTTGTGTTGCTGACACATTACAGAGCTATATTTCCTTGCTTGGTTTCCTGATCCTTGATTTCCTGTTTTTCGTCTTTGATTCTGCCAAGTCTACGATAGCCTGTTTGTGTCTCGCTTGACCTATTGCCTGTTTCACTGTTTTACGATTTTGCCTGCCGTTCTGGATTGTTTGCTTGTCGTCACTTGTATTAATAAACACACCTTCTGCACTTACATCCATCTCCCAACCATCTCTGACAGAATACTTCACACTCCCTGACAAAGAGAATGCACATTCACCTGTTCATACGTCATGTTCAGGAACAAACTAATGCTAATGGCGCTAAAACAGCCACCGTCAAATGGTGCGGTTGGAGTCTTGTTCTCAGACTCGACTTGGCTCAACAGTGGACTTCACTTGGACTCGACTCGAAATTTTTTTAATGACTTGGACTTGAACACTAGGGACTCGAGACTGAACTTGGACTCAAGGTTTAGTGACTCCGCCACATCACTGGCTGTTTGTAACCGAACCATATTATTATTAGACACTTAGAAAAGTTCATCCACATCTATCCTACAAAGCTACAAATTGTTTGGTTACATTTTCTCCATTTCTTCATTTTCCCATTGACTTTGTTTTCAACAATAACTCATGCTGTGATGCTTTGTGGTGTATGTTGCAATATAAG
Source organism: Neoarius graeffei (assembly GCF_027579695.1). NCBI lineage: Eukaryota > Metazoa > Chordata > Actinopteri > Siluriformes > Ariidae > Neoarius > Neoarius graeffei. The sequence goes on from NC_083592.1 coordinate 37,679,754, forward strand.
TTGCCCCTTGTGAAAATGTATCTGGAATTCCTTTAATTATGAGCATGAATTCGCAGCATCTGGAACAGAAAGATCCCTCTTTTTGTGGCATCTTCATGTCGTATTGTGGTACAGCATCCTCTGTGGAGCACTTTGATGTAGACATGCTGTTCTGTTGTTGTATATTGCAATACAAAATCCTTGAGATATGTGAAGTCTGTGTCAAGAAAAGGCTGTATGGTGTGTGGTGTGTGGGGGGGGGGGTGGTGGTGGTGGTGCTGGTGGTGGTGTCTGTGTAGTGCCATTTTGTCCAAATAGACCGCTCGAGGGCATATCTCAGCATGCCAGCACCTCATCTAATGTGATCCTAGATGGGGAATTGCCACTAGAACATTTTGAAGCCCGAGCTGGTGTATTTGATTTTGGAAACCTGAGATTAAAGCGGAACAGATTGATAGTTTAATGTGGAATTTGTTACTTATTTATTTATATTTATAAGCATAAATACTGAAGGCATATGGCTCAATGGTTTATTGTTTTCTGATGAAAGCATGTCGGCTGTAGGAATGTAACAGGATATCGGAACCATGAGTGCTTTTTTTTTTTTTTTAAACACTGATTTTTCTCACTTAGACCGAGTGGAGAAGGAAAATTAAAGTGGGGTTGCTGAAGAAGGCTTAGCCATGAATCTTGATAAAAAATTGGAGCCTCACTGGGCTGAGCCGAGGCCACTGTCACGCTGAGGAGTCACTGTTATTATTCTGCCTGATGTCACAGTGAAGTGTTGATGAATTCCCCAGTTGAGAGTGTTTTTATTAAAAATGATAAATATAGCAATTTGCTTATATGGAAAGTAAAATGGATGGGAAAGTCATCCACAGCATATTTCTTTATCTGAAGAGTTTTCCCAGCCCAACATTTACTGTACCTTGACGAAAATTTAAGAACAACATATACAGTATGTATATTTCACAGTCTTGGTTTTCTATTCTCAAACAAGAGCAAAGATAAATATGGAGGTTTTACTGTGTTAAATATTTCACAATAAGTATTGGATTCCTTTATAAATGCATTTACAATACCATCTAGCATTCATAATGCATTTGGCAAAAGCCTGTATAAATGCTGTAAGTAGTTTATGTATCACTGATGTCATAATGCCCTACAATACAGGCATTATACTCTACACCATTGTTTTCTTTATGTCTAGTGAGCTTGTGTAAATGCCTTTTAAAATTTTAATTCAACCATAATTGCCTGTGTCATAATGCACTATAATATTAGTGTCTGGCGTGTTAGACCACCTATACAATGCATTATAAATGAGTTCATAATGTGTTATATTTAGAATACGGTACATACGGTATGAGCTAACAATAATAGCTACCATAAAGCTGTATAATTGCTCATAAGTAGCTGGAGCTACTTTCCTAACATTTAAAGCATAAGAATCAAAAAATGTTACAATGCTCTTATGAATATACAGTATAAAGTGTCATCACCGAACACTATAAAGTCATGTGATCATGTTTTATGAAGTATAACTAGAATGACTTATGAGCAATTAGAGAGCCTTATTCCACACATTATATATACACCCTGTAATGTGTTATAAACAGATTTTCTATTAATATGTTATCAATACAGCATTAATGGGAAGTATTACCAAGATATTATTATTATTATTATTATTATTATTATTATTATTATTATTATTATTATTATTATTATTATCTCATCTAGCCAACAGGCAATGAGCTTATGCCATCATGTGTTGTCCATCGTCATCCACATTTCATGAAAATCTCTTCTTCTCTCTCAATTCTTCACCAATTTTTATTCTTTTTGGCAGGAAGGTGGATCTACCTGAGGTGCATATAGCTTCTACCAAAATTTGCATAATTGCAATTAATAATGAAGATATGGAGCGATTAAGCCCTAACGAGCAGTTTCCACACAAATCGCTTCTTCTCTCTCAATTCTTCACCCATTTTGTTTCTTTCTGGCATGAAGGTAGGGGCACCTAGGGTGCATCGCTTCCACCCAAATTTGCATAATTGCAATTAATAATGAAGATATTGTGTAATTAAGCCTTAATTAGCAGTTCAACAAAAATCGCTTCTTCTTGGTCAATTCCTCGCCGTTTTGGATTCTTTCTGGCAAATAGGTCTGTATTCCTGTAGCTTCTACAGGAAGCTACATTTATTGCAACATTTATTGCCCAAGGTGGCCCACTTTAGATCGTTCCTTCTGGACTAGATGGGGCTGGAGTGAGCTACGCCGTCATTGACGGTATTATTATTATTATTATTATTATTATTATTATTATCTCATCCGGCCAACAGGCAATAAGCTTATGCCATTATGTGTCCACATTTCACGAAAATCGCTTCTTCTATCTCAATTCTTCACCCATTTTTATTCTTTTTGGCAGGAAGGTGGGTCTGCCTGGGGTGCATATAGCTTCTACCAAAATTTTCATAATTGCAATTAATAATGAAGTTATGGACTAATTAAGCCTTGATGAGCGGTTCAACAAAAATCACTTCTTCTTGGTCAATTACTCGCCATTTTGGATTCTTTCTGGAAAATAGGTCGGTATTCCTATAGCTTCTATATACTGTATAGCTTGTATATAGTGTATATAGCTCGCAACATTTATTGAGCAAGGTGGCCCACTTTAGATCGTTCCTTCTGGACTAGATGGGGCTGGAGTGAGGTACACCATCATTGATGGGCTCATTATTATTATTATTATTATTATTATTATTATTATTATTATTATTATTATTATTATCTAAATCCCCTAAGTCTGGCTGTCATATATTAGACAGTGTCATTTTTTAATTTTTTTTTCTACTTCCCTCAACAAGAGAGAACAATCCACATGCTGAGAAGTCATGTGTTCAAAACCCTTAATAGGAAAGCATACCTTGTGTACATGATATTTATACATGTGTCTGCATCTTTGCTCAGTGCAGCAAGAAGGACAGTGTGGTATGAGAATAAATAAATGGTAACGTAGTAAACCATAGTATATATTCATCATTTAAAAGTAGTAAAGTGATAAATCAATAGTAATGATTGTAAGTGAGTGAATAAATTTTGTATAATGATTGGAACGTATGCTGCTTGGCAGAGCAGAATGGAGTCCACAATGTCTGACCCCAACAGTATTAATGCAGCACTGTGCCATCTGGGAGATGATGAAGTGGATGCCCTGAGTTGAGTGCATTGCGGAGAACCTTCCACAGCTCAAAGAGAGTGATTCACAGCAATATCAATTTTAATATGGGGGGGGGGTTTCAATTTATTGGAAAGAAAGTGGATATCCAGATGCTGTTGTGACATAACTAATACTGCCACCAGACTCACAGAGACCCATCATTCATTCAGACTAATGTAGCTTGAAGATTCACTAATATGATTCAAAATTCAGCAGCAACAAATCATTTTGAATCTAAAGCTTGTATAATAGAGATAAATGGATATTATAGTTACTACCACTATAAATTTAATCTGAATGAATTGCCATCCTTATTTTATGACTGGTGACCTACTTTCTTAAAACGTGTATGTGAACTATACGTACCTCATAGAGGTATCAGGAAATATCAACTTTGCTAATAAGCAAACCAGTTCATTTCGAACATTTAGAACCACTGTCAATATTAGATCTGAATTCATAACAGGCTAGGAACTGTGACGCTGCCCACATTATCATAATCCTGAATCACTGTTAATGAAATGAACAATTTGTTTGGTCACAGTAAATGAGCCATTTACAACGCAAGAAACTGATTACATTTTGGATTAGTGGTCTGGTCAAATTACAGGTAATATGCAGTAACTAGGCAATAAATATGAAGACACAATCTAGTTCAGGTATCATGCATGCAGAATACATTTTGCTCCTGTGAAAACAGAATTAAATAGCACAAATCCTATTCTTTTAGATAAATATAAGTTGACACAAATTCCTTTGGTCATACTCTACAAAGAAGTATCACATGGTCGTTCAACGACTTTGATCAACAACAAAATAGTCTGTGGAAACCTTCCTAGAGCTACCTCCAAAATCCAAGAGAGGAGGATGAAGCTCGCATGACAACCTACTGGTGCACAAGCTGCTGTTCTGGGATCCGAAACATGGAGAGCGAGGACGCAGGCATTTCCACCTTATATTCCTTGACATGCTTTTTACACTAGGGACACCAAACCTGACAGTGTTGCTGAGATAGAGAGCCTGATGCTAGACAGACATGTTTGGCGGTGTACCGTAGCATCTCGGATGATGAAGCTGCCCTAAGGGGGACATGGTTGTTAAAAACCAACACAGTTTTCATATAGATTAGCACATATTGTAAGTGAGTAATACTGTATCCAAAAACAATATTTGACCTCGAGTCATTACTTTCTTTTTCATTTCTTGGGATTCTTTTACAGGACAAACCAGGGAACAGAGACAAATCCAAAGCTATGCATAATTACCCAATTTGTTCAGTATAACCTCCATGTGAGACTCACACGCGCAAGTACAAAAGTATTTCTTATTTCTGATTATAACATTTGAATGAATATTTATAGCAATGGGGTGGTGTAGTGGTTAGCGCTGTCGCCTCACAGCAAGAAGGTCTGGGTTCGAGTCCCGTGGCCGGCGAGGGCCTTTCTGTGCGGAGTTTGTATGTTCTGTCCGTGTGGGTTTCCTCCGGTTTCCCCCACAGTCCAAAGACATGCAGGTTAGGTTAACTGGTGACTCTAAGGCTACAGCAACACGATTTTTTTTTTTAAATATCGCGTCCACATGGGCAATGGATCAGTAAAATATCAGGTAGATATGGCAACGCAACGCTTGCTGAAAACGATGCAATACACATGCCACACCTCTACGTGCGCTGTAAGACGGTCCCATCGGAGACACCAGAACAATAGAAGAAGTAGGACGCATGTGCATAAACCCCTTCTTCTGTAGCATCAGCCACATAAAGTTTTGATTATTAATCAGTAGGGTAAAATGAAAGACGCGGAAAGAGGAATGAATGGGGGTAGATGGAAGCCAGTACGCCAACATTCTGATATCCTCCAGAATTCTTTAATGGTCCGGAATAAATTGAATGCTACACGTTGATGGATTACTTTGTTCTTCTACGCCCTTTTTGAGGAATGTATTGTCGGACTTAAACCAACATCTGAAGAGGTGAGATCGCTCCTTTTTTTTTTCCTATTTTTGCTGGCAGGATTGTTTTTGTTTTTGGAAAGCGCACGGGCGTTGCGCGATTTGCTACTGCTTCTGCAGTGTTTGGACTAAAGACTCTGCCCTAAGGGCTATTCTCTCTCTCTCTCTCTCTCTCTCTCTCTCTCTCACTTTGCACCATTACACAATAAATATTCACAGTGAAAATATTTTGTAAGCGCGTTTCATGAACCAAGTTATAGGATTTGTTGACAACTCGCATCGAGTTCGTTACACTTCTACCCGGCGTGAAGCACTGACAGTCATGTGGTTGTGACGTCATCGTAAACAAATCCGTTCTACTCATCCAGACGACTTCGCAACGGGGCCGTTGCCAGATTTTTCCACTCTGGAACCTGTTCTCAAAAGATTTCGTTTTGGGGCACCCAAAACGCCGGTGCCGTGTGGACACCAGGCCGAAACGATAAACAATTTTATCAGATTCACCTGAATCCGTTGCCGTGTGGACAGGGCCTAAATTGACCGTAGGTGTGAATGTGAGTGTGAATGGTTGTCTGTGTCTATGTGCAGCCCTGTGATGACCTGGCGACTTGTCCAGGGTGTACCCCGCCTTTCGCCCGTAATCAGCTGGGATAGGCTCCAGCTTGCCTGCGACCCTGTAGAACAGGATAAAGCGGCTAGAGATAATGAGATGAGATGAGATTTATAGCAATATCAATGTCAGACCATAATGAAAAAGTAGAAGCTTAAAGAGCCCAAAGTAGAGTGAGTTTGATTTTTGTGCTCGCATCCTAACCATTATGTGAGTTTGATCTAACAGAAATTTTCATACCAGAAAGTAACACATTATCTCAACAAACACCTCTATTACTTTACATCGAAGTGTCAAAAGCATTCTTTTATAACAGCTCACACCAGTTGAAATAAACCTTTATAAATGTTTACTTACGTTAGATTTAAGTCTGATATCATGATGAGCTTATGCAAGTGTTTTGTACTGTAGCACTATGAACACTGCCCTGAAGTAAAGTGTTATCATTGGGGTGTCATAAAATATTGATATATCAATTATTGATTGTTACATTATTTTATCAATATGTTTTTGAGTCACTGATGCATTCAAATTAGCCGGTATTTAAATGATTCGCCTAGACGGCCTTCTGTTTAATGTAGTCTGGAATAAGAGCTTTTGGAGACCACAGCTCCATCTGGTGGTGCTTCGTTATATGTCATCTAATCCAGATAAGCTTTCGCAACTTAGATAGTTACGGTAAGCGTTCATCAACTTATTTAAGCCTATCTATTTCTATCTGAAAATTGCCGATATATATTGGTAATCAATTGGAAATTTTTTTGATTATTGATGCATGAAAAGGGCATCGATCCCAAGCCTGGTCACCACCCATCCATCCATCCATCCATCCATCCACTGATTGACTGATTGATTGACTGATTGATTGATTCATTCATTAACAGCTTTATCCTGATCAGGGTCGCAGTAGATCTGGAGCCTATCCTAGGAACACTTGCTGTAAAATGGGAGTACATATATCCTGGATTGGACAAGGCAATCCAATCTAAGGCACCATGCGCATACACACACACACACACACACACACACACACACACACAGAGTCATACACTCATTCACACTTAGGGGCAATTTAGGCCCTGTCCACACGGCAACGGATTCAGGTGACTCCGATACAATTGCTTATCGTTTAGGCCTGGCGTCCACACGGCACCGGCGTTTTGGGTGCCCAAAACGCAATCTTTTTGAGAACGGGTTCCAGAGTGGAAAGATCTGGCAACGTTGCCGTTGTGAAGTCGTCTGGATGAGTAGAACGGATTTGTTTACAATGACGTCACAACCACATGACTATGAGTGCTTCACGCTGGGTAGAAGTGTAACGAACTCGATGCAAGTTGTCAACAAATCCTATAACTTGGTTCATGAAACGCGCTTACAAAATATTTTCACTGTGAATATTTATTGTGTAATGGTGCAAAGTGAGAGAGAGAGAGAGAGAGAGAGAGAGAGAGAGAGAGAGAGAGAGAATAGCCCTTAGAGCAGAGTCAATCCCGCCAGCAAAAATAGGGCAAAAAAGGAGCGATCTCACCTCTTCAGATGTTGGTTTACAGTAAGTCCTACAATACATTCCTCAAAAAGGGCGTAGAAGAGCAAATTAATCCATCAACGTGTAGCATTCAATTTATTCCGGACCATTAAAGACGCCGCCTTCCGCGTAGAATCATACGTCATCCTCGCCGCCATATTGGATAGGTCAAAGCGGAGAATAAAGATTAGCTGCGTTTAACTGTACCGTCCAAACAGGATCACATGGGATTACCTTTCACAGGTGAGACTGGAAAAATACTTTTCATTGTATTTGGTCATTATAATGTAATTTTACGAACAGATTTTCCTGACTTTGTGGCTAATATGAAGTCTCGCACATAATAGTTTATGCGCATGCGTCCTTACTTCTTCTATTCTTCTGGTGTCTCCGAAGGGACCGTCTTACAGCGCCCCTAGAGGTGTGGCATGTGTATTGCATCATTTTCAGCAAGCGTTGCGTTGCCATATGGACCTGATATTTTACTGATCGTTGCCCATTTGGACGCGATATATTTTTAAATAACATCTCGTTGCCGTTGTCGTGTGGATGTAGCCTTAGAGTAGTCCACTTACTAGTGTGTATTTGGGAGGTGGGAGGAAACTAGAGAGCCCTGAGGAGTCCACACACAGAAACAGCACTGAGTTTAGTTCAGAAATCCCAAAGGATACTGCTTCTGTATCTTCAATAGAAAAAAATAAAGCAAAGCTAGGATAGGCTCCTAGGATAGGCTCCAGATCTACTGTGACCCTGATCAGGATAAAGCTATCAATCAATCAATCAATCAATCAATCAATCAATCAATCAATCAATCAATCAATCAATTATTTTCTTTCCTAATAATATGTGTCTTTGTGCATTCTCTTTTCTTTCACCGATGTGTGGTGCTGCAGTATCCCTGCTTATGTTCTTAAGGTAAGCAGGGATCAGGAGGGGGCCATTGATGTTCAATGAGGCTGAAAAGGTCTTACACTGGCTTAGATGAAGCACACACAAGGGAAACAATTGGCCATGATGGGCTGCTCTACCTGTGGACCGTATTATTGCTCTTGAATGAGGAGCAAAAAAGCTGTGAAAACTGTCTACCTCTCAAATTGCATTGTGTATTGAGCCATTAAGAAATGGAGCGTGGCTTTACTGCAGCACAGTTTATTACTCTCAAGTCTGAGAGTCCAGTCTATTCCATCAAATGTACTTCCGAAATATGATTTTGTTATGGTTTACGATGTTTAAATTAGCTACTTCTATTTAAATTAAACCAAAGGATAAAACTGAGTGCTAGTGAGTTGGAGCTTAGGTTTCATGTGAATGTCGAAGAACAGCTAAATTTGTAATACGGATGCAAAATCATCTGAGGGAGGTCTACCAATTCTGTATTTCATATTTCAAAGGCTTTGTTAGCAGTCTTTGATTTTGAATTGAGAAAAAGATGTGCATGCATAAAGATATTAGATATACATTAACGTTACGGATTGACCTTTCAGGCGTAACAAGCACAAATTGGCATGATTTCGATTTGTTTTCAATTCTCAGAATAAACTGCATATTTTTGGAATCAGGAGAACATATGGCTAAGGATACATTATAAAATTATAGTTTGTATCCAATAAAATTGAGAGTTCACTTTCTGAAAAAGAGGCTGATGCTTTGCCAAAAAAAGGTTGGCAAAGTTGTAAAGGTATAGTTTAACCAATTGGCTTATTGGGATAAATGTATTATTGTGGGCGGCACGGTGGTGTAGCGGTTAGCACTGTCGCCTCACAGCAAGAAGGTTCTGGGTTCGAGCCCAGTGGCCAATGGGGGCCTTTCTGTGTGGAGTTTGCATGTTCTCCCCGTGTCTGCGTGGGTTTCTTCCGGGTGCTCCGGTTTCCCCCACAGTCCAAAGACATGCAGGTTAGGCTAATTAGTGGCTCTAAATTGACCGTGAATGGTTGTTTGTCTCTATGTGCAGCCCTCCCTGCAATGATCTGGCGACTTGTCCAGGGTGTACCCCGCCTCTCTCCCATAGTCAGCTGGGATAGGCTCCAGCTTGCCCGCAATCCTGCACAGGATAAGTGGTTACGTATAATGGATGGATGGATGGATAAATATATTATTGTGGGAATGTGAGTGTAGTTTATGCCCTGTGTTGAACTTGCTTCCCATCTCATGTATTCCTGCCTCATGCCCAGTGTTCATGGGATAGGCTTTGGATGACAAATGACATATTCATTATATTTAAAGTTGTTGGTGCAATTGTTCTTGTTACTCGACATATTTTAACCAAGCTAACCTCTACTGCACAATTTCAATAAGATCAATATGTAATAAATAATTTAACCTCTTTTTTAAACATCTTGAGCATTGCCCACTTCATATGTAAAGAAATGCTTTTCACGACATATGATTAGACTTACCAGACTCAGGAATCTTCTCTTTCCTGCAAACATAATAAGGCTTGCAAGTCACATGGTAATGCAGTACGGTAACATGGATATTTTAAAATTGCGGAAAGTCTCTGCATTCTCAGTAGCCTGTATTTGGAAAATACCTGCATCTGTTCACGTGAAGAACAGAGCATCCGAGTGAAAGTTGGATAAGCTGCGCCACAATGATGCTATTCAATGTATGGAAGGTGCTCCAGATAATTTGCCTGCAAACATTCTTTTTATTTTGTGTGACTGGCTTGCTTTTAGGAGTGAATTAATCCATGTAATCTATACCATGAACAAAGCTTCACGTTTCAAAGTGACTCACTTAGAGTTACCTTAAATTGAGATTTTCCTAATGATGATATTTGCTATAAATCAGGGAGATGAACACAGAAGTTCCATTAATGAAGGGCAGTGAAATACAATCTGTGACATTCGACACCAGGCATATTCAGCTGAAATTTCTGGCCCAGTTACAGTGGTGCTTGAAAGTTTGTGAACCCTTTAGAATGTTCTATATTTCTGCATAAATATGACCTAAAACATCATCAGATTTTCACACAAGTCCTAAAAGTAGATAAAGAGAACCCAGTTAAACAAATGAGACAAAAATATTATACTTGGTCATTTATTTATTGAGGAAAATGATCCAATATTACATATCTGTGAGTGGCAAAAGTATGTGAACCTCTAGGATTAGCAGTTAATTTGAAGGTGAAATTAGAGTCAGGTGTTTTCAATCAATGGGATGACAATCAGGTGTGAGTGGGCACCCTGTTTTATTTAAAGAACAGGGATCTATCAAAGTCTGATCTTCACAACACATGTTTGTGGAAGTGTATCATGGCACAAACAAAGGAGATTTCTGAGGACCTCAGAAAAAGCGTTGTTGATGCTCATCAGGCTGGAAAAGGTTACAAAACCATCTCTAAAGAGTTTGGATTCCACCAATCCACAGTCAGACAGATTGTGTACAAATGGAGGAAATTCAAGACCATTGTTACCCTCCCCAGGAGTGGTCGACCAACAAAGATCACTCCAAGAGCAAGGCATGTAATAGTCGGCGAGGTCACAAAGGACCCCAGGGTAACTTCTAAGCAACTGAAGGCCTCTCTCACATTGGCTAATGTTAATGTTCATGAGTCCACCATCAGGAGAACACTGATCAACAATGGTGTGCATGGCAGGGTTTCAAGGAGAAAGCCACTGCTCTCCAAAAAGAGCATTGCTGCTCGTCCGCAGTTTGCTAAAGATCGCGTGGACAAGCCAGAAGGCTATTGGAAAAATGTTTTGTGGGTGGATGAGACCAAAATAGAACTTCTTGGTTTAAATGAGAAGTTTTCTGTTTGGAGAAAGGAAAACACTGCATTCCAGCATAAGAACCTTATCCCATCTGTGAAACATGGTGGTGGTAGTATCACGGTTTGGGCCTGTTTTGCTGCATCTGGGCCAGGACGGCTTGCCATCATTGATGGAACAATGAATTCTGAATTATACCAGCGAATTCTAAAGGAAAATGTCAGGACATCTGTCCATGAACTGAATCTCAAGAGAAGGTGGGTCATGCAGCAAGACAACAACCCTAAGCACACAAGTCGTTCTACCAAAGAATGGTTAAAGAAGAATAAAGTTAATGTTTTGGAATGGCCAAGTCAAAGTCCTGACCTTAATCCAATTGAAATGTTGTGGAAGGACCTGAAGCGAGCAGTTCATGTGAGGAAACCCACCAACATCCCAGAGCTGAAGCTGTTCTGTATGGAGGAACGGGCTAAAATTCCTCCAGGCTGGTGTGCAGGACTGATCAACAGTTACCGGAAACGTTTAGTTGCAGTTATTGCTGCACAAGGGGGTCACACCAGATACTGAAAGCAAAGGTTCACATACTTTTGCCACTCACAGATATGTAATATTGGATCATTTTCCTCAATAAATAAATGACCAAATATAATATTTTTGTCTCATTTGTTTAACTGGGTTCTCGTTATCTACTTTTAGGACTTGTGTGAAAATCTGATGATGTTTTGGGTCATATTTATGCAGAAATATAGAAAATTTTAAAGGGTTCACAAACTTTCAGGCACCACTGTACATACAGTTCCTTGCGTACGAAAGTCCAGATAAGTGATTAATATGACTGAATGGTGACAACAGTTACCTTTTAAATACCTTTTAACCAATAATGATTAGTTTATGTCTATAAATGAGACAGTTCAAAGTGGGGCGGCACGGTGGTGTAGTGGTTAGCGCTGTCGCCTCACAGCAAGAAGGTCCTGGGTTCGAGCCCCCGGGGCCGGCGAGGGCCTTTCTGTGTGGAGTTTGCATGTTCTCCCCGTGTCTGCGTGGGTTTCCTCCGGGTGCTCCGGTTTCCCCCACAGTCCAAAGACATGCAGGTTAGGTTAACTGGTGACTCTAAATTGACCGTAGGTGTGAATGTGAATGGTTGTCTGTGTCTATGTGTCAGCCCTGTGATGACCTGGCGACTTGTCCAGGGTGTACCCCGCCTTTCGCCCGTAGTCAGCTGGGATAGGCTCCAGCTTGCCCGCGACCCTGTAGAAGGATAAAGCGGCTAGAGATAATGAGATGAGATGAGATGAGTTCAAAGTGGTTATGTTTTGTTTCATAGTGGCACTTTCTGTTACCACTTTGGACTAGCTCAGTGGACTCCATCCATCCATCCATCATCCATCCATCCATTATCTATACCGCTTATTCATCATGGTCACCAGGACACCAGAGCCAATCCCAACTGACTTCAGGTGTACACCCTGTCAATCTATCACCAATCTATCGCCAATCTATCGCATGGCCAACACAGAGACAAACAACCATTCACACCATTCAGGAGAATATACAAACTCCACACATGCCCCTTTTCCACCAAAGCAGTTCCAGGGCTGGTTCGGGGCCAGTGCTTAGTTTGGAACCGGGTTTTCTGTTTCCACTGACAAAGAATTGGCTCTGGGGCCAGAAAAACTGGTTCCAGGCTAGCACCAACTCTCTGCTGGGCCACAGGAAAGAACCGCTTATGTCAGCGGGGGGGCGGAATTGTTAAGACCGACAACAATAACAAGACCACGAAAGATCGCCATTTTTAAGCGACAAGAAGCAGCAGCTGTACAAACGCGAAGTCATCCATTATTATTATTGTTGTTGTTGCTGCTGCTTCTTCCGCGTTGTTTTTGCTTCGATATTCGCGCCAAGGTTTATGCAAATGTAGCGACGTAACTGACGTATACAGCGACGTAATGACGTATACAACGACGTAACTGACGTATACAGCGACCTAATGACGTGTCTTCTCTTAGCACCGCAAGAGATGGAAAAGCAAGCTGGTTCTCAGCTGGCTCGCAAGTTGAACGAGTTGTGAACCAGCACCAGCCCTGGCCCTGAACCAGCCCTGGAACTGATTTGGTGGAAAAGGGGTATCAGAAAGGCCCCAGGCAGCTGGCAGGTTCAAACCCAGAACCTTCTTATTGTGAGGTGACACTGCACCACCATGCCACCCTCCATGGACTCATCTGTTTTTAATTTTATGTGGGATTAATAAATGCAATTTTCTTTGTTTATCCATAGACAAATATTATTTTTTTTATCATCGACTTTTCTTCAAACAAGCCATGCCATCAGTTCAGCAATCAGACCAGAGAACGCAAATAAAATGATAAATCTATGAAACTTGTCACTTTTATGTACATAGCTAGTCTTTTGTCCAATACTTTTACGTAAATGCATGTGATTGGATAAACTGCAATAAAAGCCACGCTGGGGTAAAAACACTGTAGACTTTGTACTACAGGCAGTTTTTTTTCTTCACACATTTTCATTCTGGCTACAATATTTTTGAAGGTATTTGGTTCTGTCTGCTGAAATACATTACCGGGTCTGAATTTAGTATGGCATATTTCCTTCATCCATTCTGAATTATTTAGTCTGTCTTGCAGAACAATACTCATTCCACTACTTTTAGTGTCCTCTCAATTTTTTTTTCCCTGACTTGCCAGAAAACACACTGTATATTGCTTGACCTTGTAGAGTCACTGTCCCTTGGATCTAACCTTCAGGTCAGCGCTTTTGTCAGACTTAATTCTATTACGCTGTATCCCACTCTCCCCCCACACTCTTCAAATCAATTTCATCTAACAGAAAATGCTGGCAATCTGCCATGATTCTCAGCTCTCCTACATTGGCCACCCACCAGCTGAACTCTTCATCTTCCTGCTCTCCTTCCCCCACTACTCTGGAACCTTAATTAGCAATATATCCAGGGTCAGTGGAGAATAAAGATCACCTTCGGGTTCAACGGAACGCTTCCTGGTGCTGGTGAGTAAGCGAGAGAGAGAGAGAGAGAGAGTACTTATGGGAAACATCAGTGCCATGGGAGCAAGTTTCCTCTCTTGCTCAGCTCTTTCCTCATGAACTTTAAATTGCATGTTAAAGCAAATGCCAGCCTCACATAAAAATAAGACAGTTGTTAATTAAAACTCGGCGCTGCTCAGAAACCCTGATCTTCCAGCTTATGATTTAAGAATTCTTACTTTGTGTTTATTATCAGTTCTTTGAATGCTAAGAGTACAACCTTATCACTTTTATTTCCCTTTATATATAAAATGGACTGATGTCCTCAAAAGTACTATCGACAAGAACAACAGCATCATTTCCTGCTGCTAGTTAATGTGGGTTCTTTTCACTCTTGCTTTCACTGCGTTTCCACAAATACAAATCCACCGTAGCCATTACAATTAATAATGATTAAAACTGTGAAAATGCAAAACCACTGCAGTGACCCTCTTGATGGTAGCTTTAATTGGGATCATTGCTCATTAGCTCTAAGCATCAGAGAGCCCTCGTTTCCCTGCTCTGTGTTTGAATGACATTCAGAAAGGCAAACTGAAGCTGGCAGATACGGGATTTCAAAAGCAGTTTCCGAGACAATAGGCACCAGCTTTCAGCTGCATAATGAGCATATTTCATCACAAGTCTGTAATTGAAACATCAGCCATGGAAATAAAGGGTTTAGCAAATGGCACATATGCTAACGTTATTTTGCCCGTGTTTGTTTGAGACTTTCAAAGAGAACAGATGTAAGTGTGAGTATCCCTGCAATTATCATAGAGCTTTAGCTTTCATTTTTTTCTGGCCCTGGAATGCAAATGGCTCTAATTAGGACTTTGAATCGTGGTAAACTCTCCACATTGAAGTGGAATCATACTGAAGAGAAATTTAATCAAGACTAATCCATCAGTTATGTCATCTGTAAGTGTCTCTGTCTAAACCTGTAACTCGATACATAACAACAGTTTAATGCTAGGATTTTAACAGCTGTTTGTTGTTCAAAGTCAGGATTAATCATGATATTTTAAGGCGGTTGAGATTTCTCAGATTGCTTCAGATACTGATTCAGAGGTTACAACACTCAGACATTTGATTCAACGGTTAGAAGAGGATTAAAACAGGCCAACGGTCGATCAACAGGCATGAGGAAATCAGGCAGAACAGGCAACAAGGATCATGCTGTCTAAATTAACAAATAAAGAGAACGTACAGTTAATTCACAAGTCGTACTTACGAGGATTGTTTTGCGAAGACTGAGTGGCCAGTTATGCTGTGTTCACACATACCGGTACGATAGTGGTATAACTGTATTGATACAAAGTATGGACCCTTTTCACGTGACGTCACGACAAACACGGCCGCCATTTTGGACATATACTACCAGTAGTTTACCACAGCCAACATTGAGGAACGGCAGCAAAGAAAGTGTTTATTTTCAGCAAGACTTCCATCATGCCACTATGTTGTTGTGCACCTGGATGTAGTAACCATCAACAAACAAGGCAAGGGTTATCATTTTATCGGATCCGGTAGATGCTGACTGACGGAGAAGATGGATAGCGGCATACCAACGCTTGTGTAGTGACCACTTTGTTGGAGGTAAGACGAATAAAATTAGCCAGAAAAGGCATTACATTGCTGTTAACATTCCATTCTAGTTTACTGTAATTATGATCTGGCAGCTATTTACACCGGATCCAGTGTAAATAGCCGCCTGAGCCAACGTCCGAGGTTCTGGAGCGCGCTCGCTCGCGGCCCCGCCGGAGCCAGCGCGCTCCGGAACCTCGGACGTTGGCTCCAGCAGCTATTTACACTGGATCCGGTGTAAATAGCTGCCAGATCATAATTACAGTAAACTAGTAAATACAGTTTTCTGCATCTTGCTCCTTTTTCTTTTATGTTTGTCACCTTCCTCGCATTCAAACCGATTTGAGCCGAAGTCCACTACATGTCCAAAATGGTGGTCGCGTTTACGAAGGTCACGTGACTGAAAAGGGTCTATACCGGTACAGTTTAGTGCATCTGTCCACACTAGCGAGAAATGTTTGCGGTTTTCTTTCACGGTAGTTGAAATGCGCGTGCGCGAAATGTTTCCGTGGTTACCGAGTAACTTCCTTCCGAGAATATGGCGGATGAAACAACGTGTGTGTGCTTTTTGTTGTCAATGTACAGTCTGTATTTCTGGTGGTCATTTATTCAGTCGAATCGTATAAAACGAGCGAGGCAGTTGAGAAAGAAACAAAGAAAACGAATCTCCGTTCTTCACTATTTTATTCAGCGAAGACATCGATTGAGGTGTGTGACTTTGCGCATGCGCATTATATTTGTATCGATACAGAGCCGCTTCATCTGTCCACACTACAGCGAAGCGCTACAGTACCGATACTGTACCGGTACGAAACCCATACATTTGTGGGTTTCGTACCGATACAGTTATACCGCTACAGTACCGGTATAGTTGCTAGTGTGGACAGGTGTTGCGGTACGAAAGTAGTTTCGTATCGGTACAAAATCCCTAGTGTGGACAGGGTAATAGTGACTTTATAAGGAGGAAGAAAATGTCTCTATTCGTTGCGCATTCGTTCCCTAAGGGCCCGGTCCCACAACACTGATAACTATAACTACAACTATGACTATAAGTCTGCCTGGATTTAGTTCCAGTCTGGAGCAGTCATACCATAACTATAATCCTGACTATAATATCGCTTGGTGCTGCCACTCAGGTAAATAAATGCATGCAACTTAGGAATAGCTATGGAAGTTTTATCCAAGTAGTAGCACATTATTCCGGGTCATACTGTACAGCTTGGACTTCAAAACAACCCATGCACATATTCCGGTGGGTGATATAATACGGATAGGTCACAGACTACAGAAATATAATAAAAAAAGGATACAAAATACTGAGTGGTTATGAATTTTAATACAGATGCATCACGGATGCTAATAATTAACGGATTGGTCACGGACGTTTCAGTATATTACAGATTGGTCACCAATTTCATATGGATGATGTTTCATGGATAAAAAATTAAGAAATCTAAAACAATGAAATGTTTGGACTGCTGAAGTTCATAATTAAATATCTTACCTGCATTTATATGTTTACTTTATTAATTTACTATTGATATTTAATGGAAAATCACATATTCATAAATAAAAGATTCGTGTTTTGTATTATTTTTAAAAAAATTTCTGTGAATTCATATTCCGTGACTTCGTGATGCAACAAGGATGTACAAAGATGCGTGGGGGAAAATAGCACATGCTCAGACAACGTTATATGTAAACAATTACCTGATTGGTCAGATGTTTTATCGGATCAGGTTCAGGCCTGGAAAAATCGCTCCAGAAGCAATCTCACCGATACAGATAAACCCAGGCCTGGGCTATAGGTATCGTTATCGGTCTGGTGTGAGCACCAACCACATAAACTGCAGGGGACCGATTTATTTATAGTTATCGTTATAGTTGTGGTTATAGTTATTGGTATTGTGGGACCGGACCTTAAAGTTTTCTTTTTGAAGGATCAATTGTAGAAGCGTTGATGATTTCCCTAGAGAGAGGAAATGAAAAATACTTGAGGGTTATGAACATATATTTTAATTGTTTGGGTTTTATTGTTCCTTGACCTTGGTTACTCCATCTATTATCTGTAACCACTTATCGTGTGCAGGACTGGAGCCTATCCCAGCTGACTATGGGCGAGAGGCGGGGTACACCCTGGACAAGTCGCCAGGTCATCACAGGGCTGACACAGAGAGACAAACAACCATTCACACTCACATTCACACCTACGGTCAATTTAGAGCCACCAATTAGCCTAACCTGCATGTCTTTGGACTGTGGGGGAAACCGGAGCACCCGGAGGAAACCCACGCAGACACAGGGAGAACATGCAAATTCCACACAGAAAGGCCCCCATCGGCCACTGGGCTCGAACCCAGAACTTTCTTGCTGTGAGGCAACAGTGCTAACCACTACACCACTGTGCTGCCTATCTTGGTTACTGGTTAACATGATATCCTAATGTGAGCAGTACAGTTACGCAATAGATCTCATAAGCTTCAGGGTCTTCAGTTTTTGTTGGTTTGGCAACATCAAAACTGCCCCAAGGTGTGAGTGAGTGGGCATGGTACCCTGGTGTTTCACACCCAGTGTTCCTGGGATATGCTTTGAATCTGCCATGACCCTGACCAGGATAAAGCACTGACTGAAAATGAAAGAAAGAATATTCTAATGCAGATTGCTAATGCTTGGTTTGAAATACATTCTATAATACTTATACTAGCATTATTTTAATGTTAGCTAGCAAACTTGGCTGGATACAAAAGTCAAATAGTATTTATCAAAGCTAACTGCTTAGCTGGGACTATTAGGCAGCTGGCTATCATAACAAATGTTGCTAAACAAGGATGTGCTAATTCATTTTGTGGGATGTACTATATAGCCAATGCTATTCTCAGGAAGCTGGATGATAATATCTACTAAAGAGATTTTTCTATTTTGACAACACTGCATATTGCACTCTTTTATATAAGGCCAATATCTTTAATATGTAACCTGCCAAGATCCATGTGTTTGCAGTGACCAAGCTTTATGAATCCATAAAATGATTCCACAGAGCCAGATTGCATTTTTAATTGTCTCTTCTGTAATTAAAGGAGAAAGAAGAAGAAACCTTGATTTGTCACATGCACACTTCAAGCACAGTGAAATTCATCCTCTGTATTTAACCCATCTGAAGCAGTGAACACATGCACACACACCCAGAGCAGTGGGCAGCCACACTACAGTGCCTGGGGAGCAGTCAGGGGTTAGGTACCTTGCTCAAGGGCACTTCAGCCCAAGGCCACCCCACGTCAACCTAACTGCATGTCTTTGGACTGTGGGGGAAACCAGAGCAAATCCACACAGACACGGGGAGAACATGCAAACTCCACACAGAAAGGCCCCCACTGGCCACTGGGTTCAAACCCAGAATCTTCTTGCTGTGAGGCGATCGTGCTAACCACTACACCACCGTGCCGCCCTGTGAAAACGTCCAGGAAAAGAGACTCCAAATTCCACCCTGTGAAACTGTCCAGGAAAAGAGACTCCAAATTCAAGGATTAAGGACAAAATAGAATTAAAATGTACTTCAGTGTACACGTTTTGGAATTTGGTCCACAGACCGACCTGGTACTAAAGAGGAAGCTGAGCATTTAGGGTTCATTGACATCTTGATCGAGTTCATATGCAGAGCACAAGCATGCATCAGCAGTGAGATCAGACACCTGCCAGGGAAGGTAGAGCGGCATTCATCCTTAATGTTGACACACTGACAGCAGCTAATGGCAGGTGATAATGAGAAGCAGACATGTTTTGAAGCTTGCGGCTGTGCTTGATGTACGAGCAGAAAGGTGATACGAGCGCGGCCCTCAAGCTTTAAGGTTTAGCATGAATCCCAGCTCAGAACTGTGGGTTCATTCACACATTCAGCACAAATAGCCCAGGCTGTGTGTTTTCCATTCTATTCATGAAACTGAAGAGCAGTGTTGGATTTTTTTTTTTCTTATTTCGAAAGTCATGCTCTTAAGCCATGCACTCCGACCAGGTTGGCCAAAAGGTGCAGACAGTGAGGTGTTAGCAAAGGCTATTAGTCATAACAGACACACCACAGGCAAATGTTACTGTTGTAACCTGTTTCTTTTAACCATAGAGTTGATCCTTCAAAAACAATACAAGTAATTAGGAGCTGTATTCAGAATTGAGATAAGCACAAGGTTAGAACAAAATATTTAATGTACCTCTGAATTGCGTCTGGATTTATGCCCTGATTTTAAATCAAAACAATTGCATGGTCAGGATGAAGTTTGCATCAAAACACAGACATGATTCAATTCCCTGTGTACAAAAAAGATTTGTACACACTTCTTTACCTGCTAACAGCAGGCAAAGTGTTTCCACCCATTCCTTCCCTGTCTTTCCGTAGTGTTTTTTCTTAGTGTTTTCTTACTGTAGGATCAATTGTAGCACCTTTGTCGGTTCTCCAGAGAAATAGAGACACTGACACTCTTTTACATTTGCTCTGATTGGCGACTCTACTACTAGGCTATCAGCACATATACCATGAGTAGAGAAAAACAAAATGGTGGAGCGTGTTGCTGAACCAACCGAGGATGAAATAAAATCTACTCAAAAACAAAACCCCAAAAAATACAAAAAAGCAACAAAATATGGAAAGAAAGTATTTGATAGTAAGAATGTATTTTCACATTTTTCACAAATCGATCCTGTCATTTCGCCGGTTTGTTTACATTCTTCATCTTTAAGCATCAAAATTTGTTGAATTTTTTTAGACTGGTTCAAAAACTCAAAGAAAAATAAAATTTGAATATTTTACTATGCATGTATGCAATTTGTCACCTGACCACTAAGCAGAAATGATTTTCTTGGACGTTTTGTACAAAGTTTATATTTATTGAATTTGCAAAAAAAAAATAAATAAATAAATATATATATATATATATATATATATATATATATATATATATATATATATATATATATACACACACACACACACAGTGGTGCTTGAAAGTTTGTGAACCCTTTAGAATTTTCTATATTTCTACATAAATATGACCTAAAACATCATCAGAATTTCACACAAGCCCTAAAAGTAGATAAAGAGAACCCAGTTAAACAAATGAGACAAAAATATTATACCTGGTCATTTATTTATTGAGGAAAATGATCCAATATTACATATCTGTGAGTGGCAAAAGTATGTGAACCTCTAGGATTAGCAGTTAATTTGAAGGTGAAATTAGAGTCAGGTGTTTTCAATAAATGGGATGACAATCAGGTGTGAGTGGGCACCCTGTTTTATTTAAAGAACAGGGATCTATCAAAGTCTGAGCTTCACAGCACATGTTTGTGGAAGTGTATCATGGCATGAACAAAGGAGATTTCTGAGGACCTCAGAAAAAGTGTTGTTGATGCTCATCAGGCTGGAAAAGGTTACAAAACCATCACTAAAGAGTTTGGACTCCACCAATCCACAGTCAAACAGATTGTGTACAAATGGAGGAAATTCAAGACCATTTTTAACCTCCCCAGGAGTGGTTGACCAACAAAGATCACTCCAAGAGCAAGGCGTGTAATAGTCGGCGAGGTCACAAAGGACCCCAGGGTAACTTCTAAGCAACTGAAGGCCTCTCTCACATTGGCTAATGTTCATGAGTCCACCATCAGGAGAACAATGAATAACAATGGTGTGCACGGCAGGGTTGCAAGGAGAAAGCCACTGCTCTCCAAAAAGAACATTGCTGCTCATCTGCAGTTTGCTAAAGATCACGTGGACAAGCCAGAAGGCTATTGGAAAAATGTTTTGTGGATGGATGAGACCAAAATAGAACTTTTTGGTTTAAATGAGAAGCATTATGTTTGGAGAAAGGAAAACAGTGCATTCCAGCATAAGAACCTTATCCCATCTGTGAAACATGGTGGTGGTAGTATCATGGTTTGGGCCTGTCTTGCTGCGTCTGGGCCAGGACGGCTTGGCATCATTGATGGAACAATGAATTCTGAATTATACCAGTGAATTCTAAAGGAAAATGTCAGGACATCTGTCCATGAACTGAATCTCAAGAGAAGGTGGGTCATGCAGCAAGACAATGACCCTAAGCACACAAGTCCTTCTACCAAAGAATGGTTAAAGAAGAATAAAGTTAATGTTTCGGAATGGCCAAGTCAAAGTCCTGACCTTAATCCAATCGAAATGTTGTGGAAGGACCTGAAGCAAGCAGTTCATGTGAGGAAACCCACCAACATCCCGGAGTTGAAGCTGTTCTGTATGGAGGAACGGGCTAAAATTCCTCCAAGCCGGTGTGCAGGACTGATCAACAGTTACTGGAAACGTTTAGTTGCAGTTATTGCTGCACAAGGGGGTCACACCAGATACTGACAGCAAAGGTTCACATACTTTTGCCACTCACAGATATGTAATATTGGATCATTTTCCTCAATAAATAAATGACCAAGTATAATATTTTTGTCTCATTTGTTCAATTGGGTTCTCTTTATCTACTTTTAGGACTTGTGTGAAAATCTGATGATGTTTTAGGTCATATTTATGCAGAAATATAGAAAATTCTAAAGGGTTCACAAACTTTCAAGCACCACTGTATATATGCTTCTCAAAATCCAGTGAATGTAGATAGAATAAAACAATTATTCCACTCAATCTCGTCGTACATGAATTATAGCCAACTCGGTGCTACGCACTTCGTCATCTCTCAGCTCATGTATGACTTGATTTTGTGGAATAACTGTTAAATATCCAAATGTTATCTCGCTTACTAGTGCTTGTTTTTAATTACATTTTAATCACATTATAAATGACTTGATATCCCTGATACTTTAAGACTTAGACTATAAAGCTATTATACTAATGCTTATTCAACTCCACACTTTCTGGTGCTGTTCATACCAAACTAGTTTGAGTTAATTGTATGGAAACTTCTATGGAAAATTGTATGAAAAAGGCTGGCAGCCAAAACAGAGGTTGATCATTATAAAGTAGGCAAAAGTTAAAACCAGGAAAGTACTTGGAAGTTAGGATTGCTGGGGTTAAGCATGAAACAATTTACAAAATAAAGAAAATAGAAATGAAAGGGTATGTAAGATTACCTCAGAGTATAGTCCCATTGCCCAATATATACATTTGACTATTGCTTATCCTTACAAATTATACACAAAACACAAAGAAGGAACAAGTGGGAGTAGAGGCCAATGTCCTGCAGTAGTTAGTATAAGAATAACACTTCATATGAATTCTTGGATCCATAGTGCATTGTAAATAATACTATACATTATATTTTATATTGCCTAAAATTTGCCTGAATAAGTGTTCATGGTTGCATGCATAAAATCCATAGTGTATTATAAATGCATCTATAAAGTGTTATAATGCCTGACCTAATCACCATACGTAGTTACATGCATACTGTATAGAGACGTTTCTCCTCTTGATGGTCATCGTGACAGGTGCCGTTTTCATGTTTTGTTTTTATTTGATCCATTGTGTGTTTTTGTTAACACTGACGTGCCTTTATTGCGATTCAGGTCTTGCCTCCACCTCTGTCCCATTATTGGCATGTTTCCTGATAGTGTCCATGTGTTCTGTCGTACCAAATCACCAATAAGTACGTGTAGTATTTGTATAGCGCTTTTAACAACAGACATTATCGCAAAGCAGCTTTCAAGAAAGATAAAGACTTTAAACACATGAGCTAATTTTATCCCTAATAAATTTATTTATCCCTGATGAGCAAACCTGAGGCGACAGTGGCAAGGAAAGACGGCATGAGGAAGAAACCTTGAGAGGAATCAAACTCAAAATGGAACCCATTCTCATCTGGATGATAACTGATAGCGTGATTATAAATTATTTGCTTCTACGGTATAACTGTATCCTATATAGTCACAACTGTGTAACCAGGAAATTCACGATAGTCCCAGCATGAAGTCTATTTTGTTGAAGCTATCAACTGTTCATTGAAGAAGACTTGAGTGCAAAACTGTTCATGACAACTGCAGTCATCATGAACAGTTATCATGGCAGTTGTAGTCCTCAGCCATTATAGCAAAACTGCAAGAGTCCAGAGCCATCTTCTAAGTGTATCTTTTGACTGTCCATATGGGGCCGTCCTCCACAGGAGCGATGTGATGACACTCCAACCAGACGTAGGGCATCAGGACGTATCGGGCAGGTCTGAAGAGCAGAAGGGGTCAGTATCACTGGTGTCTCAGGATTGACAATGTCAGTCAACAGAGAGAGACAGACAGAAGGAAGAGATGGGGGGAATAGAGAGAGAGAAAACACAGGTTGTTCGGTATGCCTGGTGTCACCTAATGGTTAAGAACAGTATACATTTTGCGCTGAGTGCAAGCAGGGACTCTGGCAAGACTAACTATGGCAGCATAACTAAATGGGACAGCCAGAAGGTAACACAGTCATGAGGGAGCCCTGGAATATAAAGCAGCAGCCACTCCACCGTCAACAAACCCAAGTGAACATGGGGGGGGGGGCGACAGCATCCATACATCCCAGTTTACCAAAACACTCTATGCCTGAGGACCCTCCAGATCTCCTCCTTTACCTAATAAAAAAAAAAAACTATTAACAAAAGGCTTGACTAAAAAGATCTGTTTTCAGTCCCGAACACTACTTGGAAGGCTATTCCATAACTGTGAGGCTTTGTAGGAAAAGACTCTGCCCCCTGATGTAGCCTTCACTAAATTAGGTACCAAAAGATAGCCTGCACCTTTTGACCTAAGTAGGCATGGCGGGTCATAAAGGACCAGAAGTTTATAATGATGATGTCTTTGTGAAGTCTTGTCATTGTTATCGTGCATTTCCAGACCTTGTTTTCTGGTTTTCCCTAGTTCCTCAGCTTTGTATTTCTAGTTCCTGATTTCCTGACCTGTCCCGGTTTTCTTGATGCTGGCTATGGATTTGTATCTATTGCCATCTGCCTATGATTTGGCATTTGACTGGAGTTATGACCATGATTATGGGATTTTACCCTGAATAAAAGACATGCTGATTTTACGCATTTACATCCTGACTCCAGTACACACACATCACATAACCAACGTTGTAATGCATTACAATACAGGCTTTGCATTATAACTTGCAGTCGAGATATTATATCACCCTGTGTTATAGTGTATTACATTAGTGTCTACATTAGTGATTTTTCTTTAGGAATAAATAATATAATATGGTATGAAACCTAACATTCTTACAGCTATTTATGAGCAGTGATGCAGAATTATGCCAAGCATGGTGAGGTATTATGTATGCTATAGAACATGGCATATATTTTATACATGGCCCAGAAAGATTCTAATAAATAGTTGGCTTAAAGTTATTCAGTATTCGGTGAGCTGTCTGAAAATCCTTAGGCCCAGTACAGCAACAGGTTTAAGATGCTCTCTTCACATTTCAATGCCTGTATAAATGTAAAAGTGCCACCGTCACCACAGGCTTGCTCATTGAGGATAGATTAGGGATAAAATTAGCTCATGTTTAAAGTCATTCAAATTCTGTAAAGCTGCTTTGCGACAATGTCTATTGTTAAAAGCGCCATACAAATAAACTTGACTTAAACAGCGAACACGCAACTTACGGTATAATTACAGCTTACAAGCTCTTTATCACTTTCCATAATAAAATGAAAGAAGTTTTAATTTCCATTCATGAAACGATCCAGTTTTGGCGTTTTTCAGTACTTCAATGATATATCAGCGTTCATTTCAGGTAATATGTTTTATGAGCTAGATTTGCACACATTAATCTCAAGTTGATTATCCTTAACAGCAATGGTGGCTATTAATATGTTGTAGCTTTCCCTAGGTGTGGGTGGAGCACAGAGGACGGCAGGACAGAGATCAGGTTCAACAAATCGTTTTATTGTTTCCACTTTTCAGGGAACACAATCTGCTTAACACAGACACGCGCACACACACACATCAGGTGTCTGGTTCGGGAGAGATCTCCTCTGCTCTCGCTCTCCCTCCCTAAATAGGGCGCGGTCCCTGGGAAGACACACAAACACGTTAATTGCTCTCAGGTGAAGTGAATCTGCCACTTACCTTCCCTGACTCCGCCCTCCTGTCACAGACCGGTGCTTGACCACGCCCCCGCTGCCACATACCCCCACCGCCCGACTCAGGCCGGGCAGCCGTCCGGCCCGCAGCCGACTCCCCCCCCCCTTGACGGGAGAGGAAGTCCGCCACGACCATCTGCGCCCCCGGCCTGTGGACCACCTTGAAATTAAAGGGTTGGAGCGCCAGATACCAACGGGTGATCCGCGCGTTGGCATCTTTCATGCGGTGGAGCCACTGGAGGGGCGCGTGGTCCGAACAGAGGGTGAAAGAGCGCCCCAGCAGGTAGTACCGGAGGGCGAGGACCGCCCATTTGATCGCCAGGCACTCCTTTTCAATCGTGCTGTAGCGCCCCTCACGCACTGACAGCTTCCGGCTGATGTATAGGACCGGGCGATCCTCCCCCTCCACCTGCTGGGACAAAACGGCCCCCAGCCCTCTGTCCGACGCATCCGTCTGTAACATAAAAGGGAGAGAGAAGTCAGGGGAGTGTAAAAGTGGCCCCCCACACAGTGCAGCCTTTACCTCCGAGAAAGCCCGCTGGCACTGCTCCGTCCACTGGACCGGATCTGGCGCCCCCTTTTTAGTGAGGTCAGTCAGCGGGCTGGTGACGTCCGAATAATTAGGTATAAACCTACGATAGTAGCCAGCCAGCCCCAGGAACTGTCTCACCCCCTTTTTGGTCTTGGGCCTCGGGCAGGCCGCAATCGCTGCTGTCTTATTAATTTGGGGACGCACCTGCCCGTTGCCCAAGTGGAAGCCCAGATACCGTACTTCCACCCGCCCAATCGCACACTTCTTTGGGTTGGCCGTGAGTCCCGCCCGTCTCAGCGACCTAAGGACGGCCCTCAGGTGTTGCAGGTGCCGCTGCCAGTCGTTACTATAAACGATAATGTCGTCCAGGTAGGCGGCCGCATAGGTGGCGTGGGGCCGGAGGACCCGGTCCATCAGCCGCTGAAACGTAGCGGGCGCCCCAAACAGCCCAAACGGAAGTGTGACGAACTGGTGTAAGCCGAACGGTGTGGAAAAGGCCGTTTTCTCCCGGGATAATGGAGTCAAGGGGATCTGCCAATATCCCTTCGTTAAATCCAGTGTCGAGTAAAAGCGAGCCGTGCCTAGTCGATCGAGCAGCTCATCAATACGAGGCATTGGGTACGCGTCGAATTTAGACACCGCGTTGACTTTTCTATAGTCCACACAGAACCGGACCGAGCCGTCGGCCTTGGGAACCAAGACCACCGGGCTGCTCCAGTCGCTGTGGGACTCCTCGACGATGCCCATTTCGAGCATGGCCTGAAGTTCTTCCCGAACCACCTTTTTTTTGTGTTCGGGTAGTCTATAAGGGCGGCTACGCACTACCACCCCCGGGGGTGTCTCTATGTGGTGTTCTATGAGGTTCGTGCGACCGGGCAGGGGCGAGAACACATCCGAAAACTCGGCCTGCAACTGGGCGACCTCCGTGAGTTGGGTCGGGGAGAGGTGGTCTCCACAGGGGACCGGAGAGGTACGTGATGCCAAATTCCCTTTTTGAACCTCCGGCCCCAGCTCCGCCTTCTCCGGAACTACCGACACCAACGCCACGGGGACCTCCTCGTTCCAGAGTTTGAGCAGATTGAGGTGGTAAATCTGTAGCGCCCCACCCCTGTCTGTTCGCCTCACCTCATAGTCGACGTCCCCGACTCGCCGTGTGACCTCAAAGGGTCCTTGCCACTTGGCGATTAATTTGGAGCTCGACGTGGGCAAGAGTACGAGTACTTTATCTCCCGGTGTGAACTCTCTAAGGCGCGTACCCTTGTTGTACAGGCGGGCTTGCCGTTCCTGGGCCTGCCGCAAATTCTCCTGAGTTAGGTGGGTGAGCGTGTGGAGTTTTGCGCGCAGGTCCATAACGTACTGAATTTCATTCTTACTTTGTGAAGGTCCCTCCTCCCAATTTTCCCGCAGCACGTCCAGGATGCCGCGCGGCTTACGCCCATATAATAATTCGAACGGGGAGAACCCCGTGGAGGCTTGAGGGACCTCTCGCACTGAGAACAGCAAGGGTTCGAGCCACTTATCCCAATTACGTGCGTCCTCACTTACGAATTTCTTAATGATATTTTTGAGGGTGCGGTTGAACCGTTCTACTAAACCGTCCGTTTGTGGGTGATACACACTGGTGCGGATCGGCTTAATCCCCAATAACCCATACAGTTCGCGTAGTGTTCGTGACATAAACGTAGTGCCTTGATCAGTCAGAATCTCTTTCGGGATTCCAACTCGGGAGATGACGCGGAAGAGTGCCTCTGCAATACTGCGTGCTGAGATATTGCGCAGAGGCACTGCTTCCGGGTACCGCGTTGCATAGTCCACTAGAACTAATATAAAGCGGTACCCTCGTGCTGACCGATCTAATGGCCCGACGAGATCCATCCCAATTCTTTCAAACGGGGTCTCGATTAACGGTAGAGGGCGCAATGGCGCTTTTGGAATGGCCGCTGGATTTACTAACTGGCATTCGCGGCATGCCGTACACCACCTACGGACATCGCCGCGAATCCCCGGCCAATAGAATCGGGCCATTATTCGGGCTAGTGTTTTATCCTGCCCTAAGTGTCCAGCCATGGGATTAAAGTGAGCCGCCTGGAATACCAATTCCCGGCGGCTCTTTGGAATCAAAAGCTGCGTGACACGCTCTTTAGTTTGAGTGTCCTGCGTCACTCGGTATAACCTATCCTTCATAATCGCGAAGTAGGGGAAGGACGGGGTGGCGTTCGGCGGGAGCGTTTGACCATCGATTACTCTCACTTGGTCAAACGCATGCCGCAGAGTCTCGTCTCGCGACTGCTCTAATGGGAAATCCGCGAGGGATTCCCCAATAGAGAGAGGAGGAGCCGGCGGCTCCTCACTCTGACGCGGAGATGACGTAGACGGCTCTGCGACAGCTGCTCCCGCCAAAACGACACCGGGACCTCCCCCTGTCAACTGGCAGGACCCACTCTCTACTAGGCGCGTCATTAAACCCCGAAATCCCGGCCAATCAGTCCCCAAAATTAACGAGTGGGTAAGGCGAGGATTAACCGCCGCCTTCACTATAAATTTTTCCCCTCTGAAAATAATATGGACCGACACCAAAGGGTAGCTGTGAACATCCCCGTGCACACACAAAACCTTCACCCCTTGTGCTCCCCCCAATGCCTCGTTTTGAACCAGGCTTTGGCGAATTGAGGTCTGATTACAACCAGAATCCACCAATGCCTGATATGTAGCCCCTTGGATACTCACCGGTATGCGATACGCTCCGGCCCGATCGAGGGCGGCCTCTGGCGCGTCGGGGATCCGAACCACCGCGCCCACTTCCATTGCTGTGCACTGCTGTTGAAGGTGGTCCGGTTCCCCGCAGCGCCAGCAAACCGGCCCGGGCTTCCCCTCTGCACCGGTGCTCTGGGGCTCACTCACCTGAGGTGGGGGAGAGACAGACACAGAAGGGAGAAACGGGAGGGCACCGCGGGTGCGGCGGGCCGGCAGGGGTGGTGCCGGCCCCCGCCTCCGCGGTGGGGGAATGGGGCGAGGACGGGACACAGAAGGAGGGGAGAGAGAGAGAGAAAGGGAAGAGGAGAGAAGAGATGTCGACATCTGCTGTCCTGCCGCCGAGACAGCCGCCAGATGATCCTCCGCCAGCTCGACTGCCTGATCCAGCGACGCCGGGCGGTGGCACTGGACCCACTCTGCGGCTCCTGCTGGTAAGCGGGCGATGAACTGTTCCAGTACCACCTGATCGACGATTCCCTCGGCGTCGCGATCTTCGGCCCTCAGCCACCGCCAGCAGGCGTCCCGGAGCTGCTGGCCGAACGCGAACGGGCTGCCGACTTCCTCCATCCGCAGCGCGCGGAAGCGCTGGCGCTGCTGCTCCGGCGTGCGCCCCACGCGCTGAAGGACAGCCTGGCGAAGGTCGGCGTAGGCCAGCCGGCGATCGGCGGGGAGCTGTAGTGCAGCCAGCTGCGCCTCTCCCGTCAGGAGGGGGAGGAGGCGCGCCGCGCGCTGCTCCATCGGCCACCCCGAGGCTTCAGCGACCTGCTCGAATAACGTGAAGAAAGCCTCGGGGTCATCCTGCGGGCCCATCTTAGTTAGGGTGAGGGGAGACGGGCCCGCGGCCGGAGCACTGGTGGGCCCCGCCGACGCGAGGAGACGCCGGAACGCCTTGCGATCTTCTTGCTGGGCCAGCACCAGGGCATCGAAGCGCCGCTCTTGTTCCTTTCGGAGTGTGACGAGCGCCTGGTGCTGGCTTTGCTGAGCCGTGGCGAGGGCGTGGACCAGGTCGGTGAACGGGGAGGATTCCATGGGGCTGCTGGGTTGGTGCTCCATTTCCCGGGTTTCGGCACCACTGTAGCTTTCCCTAGGTGTGGGTGGAGCACAGAGGACGGCAGGACAGAGATCAGGTTCAACAAATCGTTTTATTGTTTCCACTTTTCAGGGAACACAATCTGCTTAACACAGAGACACGCGCACACACACACATCAGGTGTCTGGTTCGGGAGAGATCTCCTCTGCTCTCGCTCTCCCTCCCTAAATAGGGCGCGGTCCCTGGGAAGACACACAAACACGTTAATTGCTCTCAGGTGAAGTGAATCTGCCACTTACCTTCCCTGACTCCGCCCTCCTGTCACAGACCGGTGCTTGACCACGCCCCCGCTGCCACATATGTCAACAGAGTTTTTGCTTGTTATAATGATGTCACATACAGTAGGGTCTAAACATCTGAGGCCTAGGGTTACATTTATAATCTGTTGTTTTGTTTTGTTTTTAAATGAAAATGGGAAATAAACAGGACGGGATAGTGGTGTAGTGGTTAGCACTGTTGCCTCACAGCAAGAAAGTTCTGGGTTCGAGCCCAGTGGCAGACGAGGGCCTTTCTGTGTGGAGTTTGCATGTTCTTCCCATGTCTGCGTGGGTTTCCTCTGGGTGCTCCGGTTTCCCCCACAGTCCAAAGACATGCAGGTTAGGCTAACTGGTGGCTCTAAATTGACCGTAGGTGTGAATGGTTGTTTGTCTCTATGTGTCAGCCCTGCGATGATTTGTCAACTTGTATCCCGACTCTCGCCCATATTCAGCTGGGATAGGCTCCAGCTTGCTCGTGACTCTGCACAGGATAAGCGGTTACAGATATTGGATGGGAAATAAACCAGTAGGTTTGAGAAATTAGGAAACTTTTTAAACAAAGGAAGCAAATGTTCAATCTTGAATTATTAATATTCAAGATTCTGAACTATTTCTTGGTCCCTATTAAAATGTACCAAATTTGTGATATTGATCATGTTAACTGCTTTGCAATTTTCTTTAGTCTTAGCAAATATCATTAGTCATACCAAATACAAAGAAATTTTCAAATTAAAGTAAGTATTGTATAACATTTTAATTTTCAGTCAAGTTCCTCCTGTTATAACTCCTAATATAATTTGTAGTTAAAATTTTTGTATTAAATGCTTACAAAAAAGCACTTTGTTTACTGGTCTCAGCCTATTGGACCCCATTTTATTTAATTATTATCCTATACTATAAATGGAATATTCTAAGACATAAAAACCATGGCTGTTATAATGTGTTTAATGCTGAGATATGTTTAAAGGTACAATACCTTTATAGACACAAAACTAGTACTGGATACAAATACTAAAAAAGGAATGTGGGTGAGAAAGGTATTTATCGAAGAAACGTAAAGCAGTATTTCCATTATCTCTCATTTAATGGCCTTAATTTGTGGCGATATGCCTACAGAGCACCTACTGCACAGTCAATTACTAAAACGAAGCAAGGCTAGGGCAGCAACACAGGCCATTGGTCTCGGTAAACTAATTACCTGCAGTCTGCTCCACATTGCAAGACAAACAAGTTAGAATGGAGCCATGGGCAAATGTTGCAGGGCTTATTAAATGCTGCTGAAGGTGTGAAGGATTGATCAGAACATGATTGATCACAAGCATAAAAATGCTTAGCGGCATTCGGAAAAATAATGTCTCGATGAGAGTAAAGAGCATTTTTTAATGTTCCTTCGCTCATTTCAGGCTCTTTGGCCACAGTATTATGGAAGTCACTTCATTTTTCTTCATTTTATTTGCTTTTTATTGCCAGTTGTAATAAGAGAGTGAGCATGGATTCAACTCATTATTGTGATTAATCATTATTATTAACCATAAAATCATACTTACTGAATAATTTACAACCCCAAATCAGAATAAGTTGGGACGGTATGTTGAAATTGAAATTAAAACTGAAAACAATGATTTGTACATAATCTTTGACCTGTATTACACTCAAAACAATACAACAGCACATTATTTGACGTTTTACCTCATGAATTTTATTGTTTTTTCTTTTTCTTTTTTCAAAACAAACACTTATTTCAATTTTGATTCTTGCAACACATTTCAAAAAGGTTGGGATGGTAAAGCATTTACCACTTTGTAATGTTGCCATTCTTTCTCACAACACGTCAAAGATGTTTAAGGACTGAAGACACCAAGTGATGAAGTGTTTCAGATGTTATTTTGTCCCATTCTTCCTGCAAACAGGTCTCAAGGTGTACAACAGTACGAGGTCGTCAATGCCATAGTTTTCCTTTCGAGTTCCGCCACACATTCTCTTTTGGGGACAGAGAGGACATGCACCCTTTTCTTCCGCAATCCTACCTTTGTAATGTGTGCAGAATGTGGTTTTGCATTGTCTTGTTGAAATCTCCCTGGAAAGGATGTTGTCTTGAAAGCAGCATATGTTGTGGCAGTAAAGAAAAGAAAAAAAAAAACAACTATGAACACATTGACATTCGTGAAAATGCACACAGTAGATACCAAATGTCCACTTGAAACTCAAGCACTCTGGTTCCAGTTTTTTTTCTTTTATAATTGCAGTCCAGAACTTCAAATCCAAAAATGCCTGAGCAAAGACTATTCAGTGACCGCATGCAGCCAGTCAGAGAAAAGAGCAAGTGATATATCTAAATTAACAAGCTTATCTTGTTTCTATTTGTCCCAGGCTCATTAAACTGCCTCTCATTTCATGGGGCAGATGCCAGGGTGACACACAAATCACTTTAAAACTAAAGGACCACTCTTAGGTTTATGGGTCATTGGTCTAATAAGCTAAATGTGATGTGTGAAATGTGCTGAAAATAAAATGGGAAATATACAGAAGTTGGTGAAAGATCTTAAATGAAGCCTGATAAGCTTCTTTACAACAACCACCCTGGCACCTATAGTGGAGGAGAAGTAGAGCAAAAAAAAAAAAAGGAAAGAATAACATTCATTCCAGAGAAGAGAGTGAGAAAAGTGAAAAGAGTCAGATGTGAACTGAGCTTCCTTTTCTTCAGGGCTCTTATCAAAGCAGGAGTATAGATTGCCTTCCTTGAGTCTGCTTACCCATCCTTATCAAGACTCAGAGCCTTGAGACACGCAATTAAACAGGTTGAGTGTGTTTTGGTTCTATGGGCTTGTGTTTAAGAATAGCATTGAATTCACTGTGCAGGTAGCAGAATCACAAGGAAGCATAGAACATGCAAAGTGAAGGATTTGTTTTACTATTAAAGCGATATATAGTCTAATCTCATCTCATCTCATCTCATCTCATTATCTCTAGCCGCTTTATCCTTCTACAGGGTCGCAGGCAAGCTGGAGCCTATCCCAGCTGACTACGGGCGAAAGGCGGGGTACACCCTGGACAAGTCGCCAGGTCATCACAGGGCTGACACATAGACACAGACAACCATTCACACTCACATTCACACCTACGGTCAATTTAGAGTCACCAGTTAACCTAACCTGCATGTCTTTGGACTGTGGGGGAAACCGGAGCACCCGGAGGAAACCCACACGGACACGGGGAGAACATGCAAACTCCACACAGAAAGGCCCTCGCCGGCCCCGGGGCTCGAACCCAGGACCTTCTTGCTGTGAGGCGACAGCGCTAACCACTACACCACCGTGCCGCCCCGGTATATAGTCGAAGGACATATTTGAAAATTGTTGATAATGGAACAGACAAACATACAAAAGGCAAGGCTTGGAAATGCACACCAGAATAATGGCAAGACCTTGCAAGGATGTGCTAATCTAACAGCTTACACAAACACACACATACAACGCTTATAAGAATTAGCTCAGGTTAATTGACTGACACAGTGGTTGGTAAACCAATATAGATCCCAAAGTACAATATTTTTTGAATAGCAGTGAAAAATTACGAATACTCCCAGCCTGCTGTCTGTATATTTATATCGTCATTCTGTGAAAGCCTCACAAATTAAACTTTAAATCCACTCTGTGTGGACAGGCCTTGTGCATTAGATACTAAAGATGTTCCAGAGGATTCTCATCCATCTTACAAGGTGCAGGAAGACCTTGGTTGACATCGCTCTCGGGTAATGCTGAGACACAGGAAAGAGCTTTTTATCTTCAGCGGGATATAGCCGGGACTGAAGTGGCTCTGTTTTTCAGTCCAGCAGAAATATCTCATGTCAAACACGGATCTTCAGTAAGGGGAGTTGTGTAGTTCCTGCTGTTCAAAGCCTGAGATGAAGCTCAGTGCATTTAAACCATATTCCTGCCTCACACCCAGTGTTCCTGGGATCTAACACAACCCTGAACAATGGTTAGAGAAGATGAATAAAAAGATTAATTTACTCCTGGCACTGTACCTGCAGTTGTTATCCTAGACAGATTACATGTCAAGTTTAAACATGCCAGTCTGTTGTACATTTGAAAACTCATTATGCTTCCATCTCTAAGAAAATTGCTCCAACACTGCCCAAACATTCTGAATTTCACAATGGTTTTTACTACTCCTGGATCAGGCAAATACGAAATTTTAACAACTTTTTTTAAAATGCCATATTACATTTAATTTGATCAACCAAATTAGAATAGCCCAATAAGAATAAATGAACAACCATGAAAGGTGGTGTTCATAGAGCTGCATAAACAATACGTATACATGTATTTAACAGTTATTCCACAAAATCAAGTCATACATGCGCTGATAGTTGACGAGGCGCAGAACACTGAGTTGACTATAAGCCATGTATGGCGACATTGAGTGAAATAACTATTTTATTCTATTCTTTCTGTGCGGAGTTTGCATGTTCTCCTCGTGTCTGTGTGGGTTTCCTCTGGGTGCTCCGGGTTCCCCCACAGTCCAAAGACATGTGGTTAGGTTAATATGAGACTGCCTTGGGCTGAGGTGCCCTTGTGCGAGGCCCCTAACTCCCAACTGCTCCCCGGGCGCTGTTAGCATGGCTGCCCGCTGCTCTGGGTATGTGTGCTCATTGCTCACGTGTGTGTGTGCGTGCGCATGTGTGTGTTCACTGCTTCAGATGGGTTAAATGCAGAGAGGAATTTCAGAAGTGTGAGATGAATATAGTTGTGCTTTCTTTCACTGGATTTTGAGAAACAGCTATTTTATTTTTTGCAAATTTGATAAATAAAAACTTTATACAAAACGTCCGAGAAAATCATTTCCACTTAGAGTGTAAACAAACCAGCGAAACAGTAGCAATTTGTGAAAAATGCTATAATAATTCTTGAAATTATTTGAAATATAATATGAAATATAATTGACAAAGTGCTAATATGAAAAAAACATGAAATAGTTCAGACAACCATAGTGCAAAAAACAAGAAAAAAAAATGACAAAGCGTGAGTACAAAAAACTGTGGCTAAGACTAAGCAAAACAGAGCAAAAATCAGGAAGCAAAAAATGGCACAGAAACAACGTAAAAAACAGACAAGATGTTCTGGCAAAGTCCCCTTCTGAGAATGGCCTATTTATACACAGCAGAGCAGACCAGGAAGTGAATGCCGGCAAGATGGAAGTCCCATCCCGGATCCGGATTGTGCTGAACTGGGAGATAGTAAATCCCCAGAGTGGAAGTCCGGGGCGGATCATGACAGTACCCCCCCAATGAGCACCTTCAGGAGCTTTAGGGAGAGGGTCAGGGTGTTGCTGATGGAACTCCATGATAAGTGTTGGGTCCAGTATGAATGTGGCAGAGACCCAACTTCTCTCCTTGGGACTGTAACCCTCCCAGTCCACCAGGTACTGAGTCCTCTGCCTCGCCACCGCACCTTCAGTAGTTTCTTGACCGTATAGGCCTCACCGCCATTGATGAGCCTGGGGGGAGGAGGAGGGGGTTTGGAGGGTGGGAGCAAAGAACTAGAGACCAGAGGTTTAAGCTGTGATACATGAAAGGTAGGGTGAACACATCGCATGGTGAGTTCTAGCATGCCAGTTCGCACTAGCATGCCA